>NW_027202521.1:0-213888 GCF_024711535.1 Dipodomys merriami | reverse complement strand
GGAACACAGCAGGACACAGCGGGGGACACAGAGGGACACAGCGGGGGACACAGTTAGGGCACAGAGGGACACAGTGGGACACATTGGGGCACAGCAGGTACACAGCGGGGGACACAGCGGGAAACAGCGTGGAAACAGCCGGCACACAGCTGGACACAGCGGGATACACAGCAGGACATAGCGGGGACACAGAGAGGACAAAGCGTGACACAGCGGGACACAGCGGGACACAGCGGGACACAGCGGGACATAGACGACACAGCGGCGACACAGCGGGAACACAGCTGGACACAGCGGGAATCACAGCGGGACACAGCAGGGACACAGCGAGGACACAGGGGGACACAGCGGGACAGAGCGAGCGACACAGCGGGACACAGCGGGACACAGCGGGGGACACAGCGTGACACAGCGGGGTACATAGCGGGACACAGCTGGGGACACAGCGAGGACACAGCGGGACACATCGCGGACACAGCGGGGATACAGCTGGACACAACGGGTTACAAAGCGGGACATAGCGAGGACAAAGCTTGACACGGCGGGACACAGCGGGGGACACAACGGGACACAGCGGGACACAGCGGGACATAGACGACACAGCGGCAACACAGCGGGAACACAGCTGGACATAGCGGGTTTCACAGGGGGACACAGCGAGGACACAGAGGGACACAGCGGGACAGAGCGGGTGACACAGCGGGACACAGCGGGACACAGTGGGGGACACAGCATGACACAGCGGGGGACACAGCGGGACACAGCTGGGGACACAGCGAGGACACATCGGGAGACATCGGGGCACAGCGGGGACACAGCGGGGGACAAAGAGGATCAAAGCGGGGACACAGCGGGGACACAGTGGGGACACAGCAGGACACTTGTTGACACTGCTGGACACAAAGGGGACACAGCGGGGGACACAGGGAGGACACAGCGGGACACAGCAGGACACAGCGAGACACAGCGGGGACACAGCGGGGACACTCCATGGGACAGCGCGGACACAGTGGGACACAGCGGGGGACAGCAGGGACACAGCAGGTCACAGCGGGACACAGCGAGACACAGCGGGGAAACAGCGGGGGACAGCGGGGAAACAGCGGGACACAGAGGGGACACAGCGGGGATACAGCGGGGACACAGCAGGGACACATCGGGGGACACAGTGGGGGAAGCAGTGGGGAACACAGCGGGACACAGCGGGGACACAGTTGGACACAGTGGGACAGACAGCGGGACACATCGGGGACACAGCGAGGACACAGAGGGATACAGCGGGACAAAGTGGGACACAGCGCGACACAGCAGGGGACACAGCGAGACACAGTGGAGGACACAGCAGGACACAGCGGGGACACAGAAGGACACAGTGGGGACACAGCAGGGACACAGCGGTACACAGAGGGGGAAACAGCCGGGGACACATCGGGACACACCGGGACACAGCGGGACAGATCGGGACACAGTGAGGGAAACAGCGGCACACAACGGGGGCACAGCGAGGACACAGCGTGACACAGCGGGGACACAGTGGCTACTCAGCGGGGGACACAGCGGGGGACAAAACGGGACACCACGAGAAACAA
Organism: Dipodomys merriami; assembly: GCF_024711535.1. Classification (NCBI taxonomy): domain Eukaryota; kingdom Metazoa; phylum Chordata; class Mammalia; order Rodentia; family Heteromyidae; genus Dipodomys; species Dipodomys merriami. Next base: position 212,299 of record NW_027202521.1, on the reverse strand, counting down.
CAGGACACAGCAGGACACTGCAGGGACACAGCGGGGATACAGTGGGGCACACAGAGGGACACAGCGGGGAGAAAGCCCGGGACAAAGCGGGACACAGCGGGGGACACAGCGGGGACTCAGCGGGGGACACAGCTGGGGACAAACCGGAACACCACGGGAAACAGTGGGACACACAGGGACACAGCGGGGAAACAGCGGGGACAAAGCTGGGGACACAGCGGGACACAGCAGGCGACACAGCGGGACACATCGGGGACACAGCGGGGACACAGCCCAGGACACAGCGAGACACAGCGGGGACACACCTGGGACACAGCCCGGACACAACGGGGGACACAACAAGGACACAGCGGGACACAGCAGGGACACAGTTGGGACTCAGCAGGGGACAGAGCGGGGGACAAACCGGGACACCACGGGAAACATCGGGACACAGCGGGACACAGCGGGACACAGCGGGACACATTGGGGACACAGTGTGGACACAGCCCGGGACACAGCGGGACACAATGGGGGACACAGCGAGACACGGCGGGGACACAGCGGTGAATCAGCGGGGGACACAGCGGTGGACAAACCGCGACACCACGGGAAACAGCGGGACACAGCGGGGACACAGCAGGGTCAAAGCTGGGGACACAGCGGGACACAGCGGGACACAGCAGGACACAGCGGGGGACACAGAGGGACACAGCGGGACACAGCGGGGGAAACAGCGAGGACACAGCGGGACACAGCAGGACACATCGGGGGACACAGAGGGACACAGCGGGACACAGCTTGGACACAGCGGGACACAGTGCTGGACACAGCGGGACACAGCGGGGACACAGCAGGACACAGCGGGACACAGCGGGCCACAGCGGAACACAGCGGGGACACAGCGGAACACAGCGAGAGACACAGCGGGGACACAGCGGGGAGCACAGCGGGACACAGCAGGGGACATAGCGGGGACACAGCTGGGACAAAGCTGGGGACACAGCGGGACACAGCCGGGGAAACAGCGAGGACACAGCGGGACACAGCGGGACACAGCGGGGACACAGCTGGACACAGCGTGATACACAGCGGGACAAGCGGGTATCAGTGAGGACACAGAGGGACACAGCGGGACACAGCAAGGACACAGCGGGATACAAAGCAGGACACAGCGGGGACAGAGCGAGGACACAGTGGAACACAGCGGGACACACAGGGACTGAGCGTGGGACACAGCCGGACACAGCGGGGGACACAGTGGGACACAGCAAGACACAGCGGGACACAGAAGGGTACTCAGCGGGACACAGCGGGGGACACAGCGGGACACAGAGGGACAAAGCGGCGTCACAGAGGGAACACAGCTGGACATAGCGGGATACACAGCGGGACACAGTGGGGACAGAGGGAGGACACAGCGGGACAGAGCTCGGGACACAGCGGGACACAGCGGGGAACACAGCGTGACACAGCCGGGGACACAGCGGGACACAATCGGGACAAAGCGGGGACACAGCAGGACACAGGGTGACACAGCGGGAAACAGCGGGGACACAGCGAGGGACAGCGGGGACACCACGGGACACAGCAGAGACACAAAGGGGTACAGAGGGGACACAGCAGGACATAAGAGGACACAGCGGTGACACAGCGGGACACAGCAAGGACACAGCGGGATACAAAGCGGGACACAGCGGGGACAGAGCGAGGACACAGCGGAACACAGCGGGACACACAGGGACAGAGCGTGGGACACAGGGTTACACAGCGGGACACAGCGGGGATAAACCGGGGGACACAGCTGGACACAGCAGGACACAGCGAGACACAGCGGGGACACTGCGGGTACACTCCAGGGGACAGCGGGGACACAGCGGGTCACAGTGGGGGACAGCAGGGACACAGCGGGTCACAGCGGGACACATCGGAACACAGCGGGGGACAGTGGGGACACAGCGGGACACAGCGGGGACACAGTGGGGGACAGCGGGGACACAACGGGACACAGCGGGACACATCGGGGACACAGCAGGGTCACAGCGGGGTACACAGCGCGACACAGCGGGGACACAGCGGGGACTCAGCGGGACACAGCTGGGACAAAGCGGGGGACACAGCGGGGGATTCAGTGGGGAACACAGCGGGGACACAGTTGGACACAGCGGGATACACAACGGGACACATGGGGAAACAGCGAGGACAATCCAGGGGACAGCGGGAAGAGAGCAGGACACAGCGGGAGACAGCAGGGACACACCGGGTCACAACAGTACACAGCGGGACACAGCGGAGGACAGCGGGGACACAGCAGGACACAGCGGGGGACACAGCGGGAACACAGCGGAACACAGCGGGGGACACAGCAGGACACAGCGGGGACAAAGCGGGACACAGCGGGGACACAGCGTGGACACAGCAGGTGACACAGCGGGGCACAGCGTGGGACACAGCGGGACACAGCAGGGACACAGCTGGACACATCTTGATACACAGCGGGAAACAGCGGGGGACACAGCGGAGGTCACTGTGGGAAACAATGGGGGACACAGCGGGACACAGCGGGGACACAGCGGGACACAACGGGACACAGTGGGGACACAGCGGGACACAGCGGGGATACAGTGGTGACAAAGCGGGACACAGCAGGTACAGAGCGGGGGGGAAAGAGCGGGGAACACAGCGGGAGACACAGCGCGACACAGCTGGGGACACAGTGGGTGTCACATTGGGACACAACAGGGGACACAGCGGGACACAGAGGGGACACAGCAGGGACACAGCGGGACACAGCGGAGAACACAGCGGGACACAGCGGGGACACATAAAGACACATTGGGGACACAGCGGGGACATAGCAGGATACAGCGGGACACTGCAGGCACACAGGGGGACACAACGGGGGATACAGCGGGACCCAGCGGGACATAGCAGGGACACAGCGGGGACACAGCGGGGACACAGCTGGACACAGAGTGATACACAGCGGGACAAGAAGGGACACAGCGAGGACACAGCGTGACACAGCGGGACACAGCAAGACACAGCGGGACACAGAAGGGTACTCAGCGGGACACAGCGGGGGACACAGCGGGACACAGAGGGACAAAGCGGCGTCACAGAGGGAACACAGCTGGACACAGCGGGATACACAGCGGGAACACCGGGGACAGAGAGAGGATACAGCGGGACACAGCGGGACAGAGCTCGGGACACAGCGGGACACAGCGGGGGACACAGCGTGATACAGCCGGGGACACAGCGGGACACAACCGGGACAAAGCGGGGACACAGCAGGACACAGGGTGACACAGCGGGACACAGCGGGGACACAGCGAGGGACAGCGGGGACACCACGGGACACAGCAGAGACACAAAGGGGTACAGAGGGGACAGAGCGGGACATAAGAGGACACAGCGGTGACACAGCGGGACACAGCGGGGACACAGCGAGGACACAGCGAGACACAGCAGGACACAGCGAGACACAGCGGGGACAGAGCGGGGACACTCCATGGGACAGCGGGGACACAGTGGGACACAGCGGGGGACAGCAGGGACACAGTGGGTCACAGCGAGACACAGCGGGACACATCGGGGACACAGCGGGGAACATCGGGGAAACAGCGGGACATAGAGGGGACACAGCGGGGACACAGCGGGACACAGCGGGGACACAGTGGGTGACAGCCCGGACACAACAGAACACAGCGGGACACAGAGGAGACACAGCAGTAACACAGCGGGGACACAGCGGAGGAATTAGTGAGGAACACAGCGGGACATAGCGGGGACACAGTTGGACACAGCGGGATACACAGCGGGACAGATCGGGGACACAGCGAGGACACAGCGGGACACAGCAGTGGACACAGCGGGGGACACAGCGGGACACAGCGGGGGACAGAGTGAGGACACAGTGGGAACACAGCGGGGACACAGCGGGACACATCAGGACACAGCGTGAAACACAGCAGGACACAGCGGGGGACACAGAGGGACACAGTGGGGGACACAGCGAGACACGCTGCGGACACAGCGGGGACTCAGCGGGGTCACAGCGGGGGACAAACCGGGACACCACGGGAAACAGCGGGACACACCGGGACACAGTGGGGAAACAGCGGGGACTAAGCTGGGGACACAGCGGGACACAGCTGGGGAAACAGCGAGGACACAGCGGGACACAGCTTGACACAGCGGGACACAGCAGTGACACAGCGGGGACACAGCCCGGGACACAGCGAGACACAGCGGGGACACAGCGGGGACACAGCTGCACACAGCGTGATAAACAGCGGGACACAGCGGGGACACTCCAGGGAACAGCGGGGACACAGCTTGACACAGCGGGGGAAAGCAGGGACACAGCGGGTCACAGCGGGAAACAGAGGGGACACAGCGGGGGACAGCGGGGAAACACCGGGACACAGAAGTGACACAGCGGGGACACAGTGGGACACAGTGGGGACACAGTGGGTGACAGCGGGGACACAACAGGACACAGCGGGACACATCGGGGACACAGCACGGTCACAGCGGGGGACACAGCTCGACACATCGGGGAAACAGCGGGGACACAGCGGGGACACAGCGGGGGAATCAGTGGGGAACACAGCGGGACACAGCGGGGACACAGTTGGACACAGCTGGACACACAACGGGACACATCGTGGACACAGCGAGGACACAGGGACACAGTGGAACAAAGCGGGACACAGCGGGGACACAGTAGTGATACAGCGGGACACAACGGGGGACACAGCAGGGGACACAGCGGGGGACACAACGGGGAACACAGCGGGACACAGCGGTACACAGCGGGGACACAGCGGGGGACAAAGCGGGGGACACAGCGGGACACAACGCGGGACACAGCGAAGACACAGCAGGATATGGTGGGAAACACAGGGGGGACACAGCGGGACACAACGCAGGACACAGTGAGGACACAGCGGGATTTGGCGGGGACACAGCGGGACACAGCAGGGACACAGGGTGGGACACAGCTGGACACAGCGGGTTACACAGCGGGTCACAGTGGGGACACAGCAGGGACACAGCGGGACACAGCGAGAAACAGCGAGGACACAGCGGGGACACTCGAGGGGACAGCGGGTACACAGGACACAGCGGGGGACAGCAGGGACAAAGCAGGACACAGCGGGGGACAGAGCAGGACACAGCGGGGGACACAGCGGGACACAGCGGGGGACACAGCAAGACACAGTGGGGACACAGCGGGGACACAGCGGGATACAGCGGGTACACAGCGGGACACAGGGGGGACACAGCGGGGGACACAGCTGGACACAGCGGGATACACAGCGGGTCACAGTGGGGACACAGCAGGGACACAGGGGGACACAGCGTGGAACACAGCAGGACACAGCGGGGACACAGCGGGGACAGAGCAGGGACAGAGCAGGACACAGCGGGGACAGAGCGGTAGACAAAGCGGGACACAACGGGAAACAGCGGGCACACATCGGAGACACAGCAGGGACAAAGCGAGGACACAGCAGGACACAGTGGGGACAGAGCGGGGGACACAACGGGACACAGTGGGGCCACAGCTGGGAGCCCAGTGGGACACAGCGGGGGATATAGCGGGGACACAGCTGGGACAGAGCGTGTCACAGCGGGGTCACAGCGGGACACAGTGGGGCACACAGCGGGACATAGCAGGACACAGTGGGACAAAGTGTGGGACACAGGGGGACACAGTCGGACACAGTGGGGACAAAGCGGGAGACACAGTTGGGGACAGAGCAGGACACAGCGGGGGACGCAGGGAGGACCAGGCGGGACACAGCGGGGACAGAGCGGGGCCTCAGTGGGGCACATAGCGGGGGACAAAGCAGGACACCACGGGACACAGCGGGAACACAGCGGGACACAGCGGGACACAGCGGGACACAGCGGGAACACAGCTTGGACACAGCAGGACACAGCGGGACACAGCGGGACACAGCGGAGGGCACAGTGGGGGACAGCGTGGACAAACCGGAGGACAATGGGGACAGAGCGGGACAGAGCAGGGGACAACGGGGACAAAGAGGGAAACAGCGTGACATAGCAGGACTCAGCGGGCACACAGCGAGGACACAGCGGGACACAGCAGGACACAGCGGGACACGGCGAGGAACACAGCGGGAGACCCAGCAGGACACAGCATGACACAGCGGTGGACACAGTGGGACACAGGGAGGACACAGCGGGGACACAATGGGGACACAGAGGGGACAAAGCAGGACACAGCGGGAAACAGTGGGGTCACTGTGGGGACACAGCGGGACATAGGGGAGCACAGCTGCACACAGCGGGAGACACAGCGGGACACAGCAGGGGACACAGCAGGACCCAGAGGGGGAAACAGCGAGGACAAAGCGGGACACAGCGGTACACAGTGGCGACAAAGCGGGGACACAGTGGGACACAGCTGGTGACACAGCGGTGGACACAGCGGGACACAATGGGGGACACAGCGGGACACAGTGGGACACAGCAAGACACAGCAGGGACATAGCGGGGGACACGGAGAGGACACAGCGGGACCCAGCAGGGACACAGCGGGGGACACAGCGGGGGACAGCGGGGGAGACAGTTGGGGACAGAGTGGACACACCAGGGGACATTGGGGACACAGCGGGACACAGCGGGACACAACGGGAGACACAGCGAGGACACAGTGGGTAACACAGCGGGGGACACAGCGGGACACAGCGAGGACACTGCGGGACCCAGCAGGGACACAGTGGGGCACAGCAGGCGACACAGTGGGGGACACAGTGCGACACAGCAGAGACACAGCGGGACATAGCAGGGGACACAGCGGGGGATACAGCGGTGGACAAACCGGGACACTGCTGGGGACAAAGTGGGACAGAGCGGGGAAACAGCGGACACAGCGGGGGACAGAGCGGGGGACACACCGGGACACTGCTGGGGACAAAGCGGGAAACAGCGGGACACAGCATCGACACTGTGGGGACACAGCGGGACACAGCGGGGGACACAGCAGGGGACACAGCGGGACACAGCGGGGGACACAGTGGGACACAGCAGGACACAGCGGGACACAGCAGGGGACACAGCAGGACACAGCTGCGGACAAAGCGGGACACAGCAGTGACAAGGCGGGGGACACAGTGCGACACAGCAGGTAAAATGCAGGACACAGCAAGGGACACAGCGGGGGACACAGCGGGACACAGCGGGACATAGCGGGGAAACAGCGGGAGACACAGCGGGACACAGAGGGGACACAGCGGGGGACACAGTGGAACACAGCGGGGACACAGCAGGGGACACAGCGTGGGACAAAGTGGGGGACAAAGCGGGATACCACGGGACACAGCGGGATACAACAGGGGACAGAGCAGAACAGCGGGACACAGCGGGACACAGCGGGGACACAGTGAGGGACACAGCGAGGACACAGCGGGAAACAGCGGGATACAGTGGGGGACACACCGGGGGACAGCGGAGACACTCCGTGGGACTGCGACGACACAGCGGGACACAGCAGAGGACAGTGGGGACACAACAGTGGAAACAGCGAGGACACAGCGGGACACAGCAGGAAACAGCGGGACACAGCGGGGGATACAGCGGGCCACAGGGGAGACACACCGGGGGAAAGCGGGAACACAGCGGGAAACAGCGGTGACACAGCAGGGACAGAGCGGGACACAGCGGGGACACAGCGGGACACAACAGGGGACACAGCGAGGGACACAGCAGGACACAGCGGGGACACAGTGGGGGACACAGCGGGACACAGGGTGAAACAGCGGGAAACAGCGGGACACAGCGGGGGACACAGCGGGGGACAGCGGTGACACATCGGGGGACAGTGGGGACACAGCGGGACACAGCGTGGGACACAGCGGGACACAATGGGAGACACAGCAAGGACACAGTGGGTAACACAACGGGGGACACGGCGGGACACAGCAAGGACACTGCGTGACCCGGCAGGGACACAACGTGGCACAGCAGTCGACACCGCGGGGGACACATTGCGACACAGCGGAGACACAGCGGGACACAGCAGGGGACACAGCGGGGGACACAGCGGTGGACACACCGGGACACTGCTGGGGACAAAGCGGGACAGAGCGGGGACACAGCGGACACAGTGGGGGACACAGCTGGGGACACAGCGGGACAAAGCGGGACACAGCGGGGGACACAGCAGGGGACACAGCGGGACACAGCGGGGGACACAGTGGGACACAGTGGGGACACAGCGGGACACAGCGTGACACATTGGGGGACACAGCGGGACACAGCTGCGGACACAGCGGTGACAAGGCGGGGGACACAGTGCGACAAAGCGGGTACAATACAGGCCACAGCAAGGGACACAGCGGGGGACACAGCGGGACACAGCGGGACACAGCAGGGACACAGCGGGAGACACAGCGAGAGACAGAGGGGACACAGCGGGGGACACAGCGGGACACAGCGGGGACACAGCAGGGGACACAGCGTGGGACACAGTCGGGGACAAAGCGGGATACCACGGGACACAGCGGGATACAACGGGGGACAGAGCAGAACAGCGGGACACAGCGGGACACAGCGGGGACACAGTGGGGGACACAGCGAGAACACAGCGGGAAACAGCGGGACACACCGGGGAAAGCGGAGACACACCGTGGGACTGCGGGGACACAGCGGGACACAGCAGAGGACAGCGGGGACACATCAGTGGAAACAGCGAGGACACAGCGGGACACAGCAGGAAACAGCGGGACACAGCGGGGGATACAGCAGGGGACAGCGCGGAAACACCGGGGGAAAGCGGGTACACAGCGGGACACAGCGGTGACACAGCAGGGACAGAGCAGGACACAGCGAAACACAGCAGGGGACATAGAGGGGAACACAGCAGGACACAGCGGGGACACAGCGGGGGACACAGTGGGACACATTGGGGACACAGCGGGGGACATAGCGAGGGACACAGCTGGGGACAAATCGGGACACCACGGGCGACAGCGGGACACAACGGGGGACACAGCGGGACACAGGGAGGGACACAGCTGGGGACAAAGTGGGACAACACAGGACACAGTTGGACAAAACGGGGAAATCAGCGGGACACAGAAGGGGACACAGAGGGGACACAACGGGACACAGCCGGACATAGCGGGGGACACAGCGGGACACAGCATCGACACAGCAGGGACACAGCGGGTCACAGCGGGGCAGAGCGGGGGACACAGCGGGAGACAGAGGGGAAACTCCGTGGGAGAGAGGGGAACACAGCAGGACACAGCGGAGCACAGCGGGGACACAGCGGGGGACACAGCGAGGACACAGCGGGACACAGTGGGAACCAGCGGGACACAGCGCGACACAACGGTGGACACAGCGGGACACAGCGGGACACAGCAGGAACCAGAGGGACACAGAGGAACACAAAGGGGGAAACAGCGGGACACAGCGGGACACACCGGGGGACACAGCGAGGACACAGCGGGATACAGCAGGACACAGCGGGGGACACAGTTGGCGACACAGAGGGGACACAGCGGGTACACAGCGGGACACAGCGGAGACACAGCGGGACACAGCGGGGACACAGTGGGTAACAGCGAGACACAGAGGGGACACAGCGGGGACACAGCGGGGACACAGTGGGACACAGCGGGGACACAGTGGGACAAAGCGAGAGACACAGCGTGGGACACAGCGGGGACACAGAAGGGGACACAGCGGGTACACAGCGGGGCTACATCGGGACACAGCGGGACACAGCGGGGACAGAGCGAGACACTGTGTGACACATCGCAGACACAGCGGGACACAGCGGGACACAGCGGGACACAGTGGAGACACAGCGCGGACACAGCGGGGGACACAGCGGGGGACACAGCGAGGTCACAGCTGGAAACAGCGGAACAAAGAGGGACACAGCTTAGACACAGCGGGGACACAGCGGGGGACACAGCAGGACACAGCGGGACACAGGTGCAACACAGCGGCGATACAGCGGGACACAGCATTACACAGTGGGGACACAGCGGGGCACAGCAGGGACACAGCGGGACACAGCGGGGAACACAGCTGGACACAGCGGGACACAGCCGGGGACACAGCGGGACATAGCGGGGGACAGAGTGGGTGACACAGCGGGACACAGAGGGACACAGCGGGGGAGAGAGCGGGACACAACGGGGGACAGAGCGGGGAACACAGCAGGACACAGTGGGGACACAGCGGGACACAGCGGGGTACACAGTGGGACACAACAGGCACAGACGGGGACACAGTGGGATACAGCGGTGGACACAGTGGGGGAGAGAGCAAGGACACATCGGGACACAGCGGAACACAGCTGGGGACAAAGCGGGGGACAGCCGCGGACACAGCGAAGACACAGCGGGACACAGCGAGGACATAGAGGGGACTCAGCTCCGGACACAGCGGGGGACAAACCTGGACACCACAGGACACAGCAGGACACAGGGGGACACAGCAGTGACAATGCGGGGACACAGCGGGACAAAGCAGGGGACACAGCGGGACCCAGCGGGACACAGTGGGGGACACAGCGGGACACAGCGGGACACAGCGGGGAAACAGTGGGACACAGCGAGAGACACAGCGGGGACACAGCGGGGAGCACAGCGGTACAAAGTGGGGGACATAGCGGGGACACAGCTGGGAAACAGCGGGACACAGCGGGGTCACAGCGGGACACAGCGGGGGACACAGCGGGGCATAGCAGGACACAGCAGGACAAAGCGTGGGACACAGTGGGACACAGTGGGACACAGCGGGACACAGCGGGACACAGCGGGGGACACAGGGGTGGACACACCGGGACACTGCGGGGGACAAAGCGGGACAGAGCGGGGACACAGCGGACACAGCAGGGGACACAGCGGGGGACACAGCGGAACAAAGCGAGACACAGCGGGACACAGCATCGACACAGTGGGGACACAGCGGGACACAGCGGTACATAGCGGGGTACACAGTGGGACACAGCGGGGACACAGCGGGACACAGCGGGACACAGCGGGGGACACAGCGGGACACAGCGGTGAGAAGGCGGGGGACACAGTGCATCACAGTGGGTACAATGCAGGACACAGCAGGGGACACAGCGGGGGATAGCGGCGACACAGCGGGACACAGCGGGGAACACAGCTGGACACAGTGGGACACAGCGGGGGACACAGCGGGACATAGCGGGGGACAGAGTGGGTGACACAGCGGACACAGAGGGACATAGCGGGCGAGAGAGTGGGACACAGCGGGAGACAGAGGGGGGACACAGCTCGACACAGCGGGGACACAGCGGGACACAGCAGGGTACACAGCGGGACACAACGAGCACAGACGTGGACACAGCGGGACACAGCGGAACAGAGCTGGGGACAAAGCGGGGGACAGCCGCGGACACAACGAAGACACAGCGTGACACAGCGAGGACACAGAGGGGACTCAGCGGGGGACACAGCGGGGGACAAAGCTGGACACCACGGGACACAGCGGGACAAAGCGTGGGACACAGTGGGACACAGCGGGACACAGAGGGACACAGCGGCGATACAGCGGGACATAGCGGTGTACACAGCTGGGGACACAACGGGACACAGAGTGCGACACAGCGGGACATAGCGGGACAGAACGGGACACAGAGTGGGACACAGCAGGACACAGCGGGACACAGCGGGACACAGCAGGGACACAGCGAAGACACAGCGGGACACAGCGTGGACACAGAGGGGACTCAGCGGGGGACACAGCGGGGGACAAACCTGGACACCACGGGACACAGCGGGACACAGCGGAACACAGTGAGGACACTGCGGGGACACAGCGGGACACAACGAGGGACACAGCGGGGCACAGCGGGACTCATCGGTGAACACAAGGCAACACAGAGGGGGGAAACAGCGGGAGACACAGCGGGGACACAGCGGGGGACACAGAAGGGGACACAGCGGGGACACAGCGGGGCTACATCGGGACACAGCGGGGACACAGTGGGACACAGCGGGGACACAGCGGGACACTGTGTGACACATCGGGGACACAGTGGGACACAGCGGGACACAGCGGAGACACAGCGGGCACACAGCTGGGGACACAGCGGGGGACACAGCGAGGTCACAGCTGGAAACAGCGGAACACAGCGGAGACACATAGGAGACACAGCGGGAGACAAAGCAGGACACAGAGGGACACAGGTGCAACACAGCGGCGATACAGCGGGACACAGCATTACACAGCGAGGACACAGCGGGGGACAGCAGGGACACAGCGGGACACAGCGGGGAACACAGCTGGACACAGCGGGACACAGCGGGGGACACAGCGGGACATAGCGGGGGACAGAGTGGGTGACACAGCGGGACACAGAGCAACACGTTGGGGGAGAGAGCGGGACACAGCGGGGGACAGAGCGGGGGACACAGAGGGACACAGCGGGGACACAGCGGGACACAGCGGGGTACACAGCGGGACACAATGAGCACAGACGGGGACAGAGCGGGACCCAGCGGGGGACACAGCGGGGGACAGAGCGAGGACACAGCGGGACACAGTTGGACACAGCTGGGGACAAAGCGGGGGACAGCCGCGGACACAGCGAAAACACAGCGGGACACAGCGAGGACACAGAGGGGACTCAGCGGGGGACACAACGGGGGACAAATCTGGACACCAGGCGACACAGCGGGACACAGGGGGACACAGCAGTGACAATGTGGGGACACAGCGGGACAAAGCAGGGGACACAGCGGGACCCAGCGGGACAGAGCGGGGGACACAGCGGGGTCACAGCGGGACACAGCGGTACACATCGGGGAAACAGTGGGACACAGCGAGAGACACAGCGGGGACACAGCGGGGAGCACAGCGAGACACAGCGGGGGACTTAGTGGGGACACAGCTGGGACACAGCGGTACACAGCGGGGTCACCGCGGGACACAGCGCGGGACACAGCGGGACATAGCAGGACACAGCGGGACAAAGCGTGGGACACAGTGGGACACAGGGACACAGCGGGACACAGCGGCGATACAGCGGGACATAGCGGTGTACACAGCTGGGAACACAACCGGACACAGAGTGGGACACAGCGGGACACAGCGGGACAAAACGGGACACAGAGTGGGACACAGCGGGACACAGCGGGACACAGTGGGTACACAGCGAGGGACACAGCGAGGATACAGCTGGAAACAGCGGAACACAGCGGGACACAGCGGAGACACAGCGGGGACACAACGGGGGACACAGTGGGGACACAGTGAGGACACAGCGGGACATAGCGGGACACAGCGGGGTACACAGCGCTACACAGCGTCGAACAAAGCGAGGACACAGCGAGACACAGCGGAAAACAGCAAGGACACAGTGGGACACCGAGAGGACACAGCGGGGTACACAGCGTGACACAGCAGGGGAAACAGCGAGGACACAGTGGGACACAGATGGGATACAGCGGCGACACAGCGAGACACAGCATTACACAGCGGGGACACAGCGGGAGACAGCGGGGACACAGCGGGACACAGCGGGGAACACAGCGGGACACAGTGGGACACAGCGGGGGACACAGTGGGACATAGCGGGGGACAGAGTGGGTGACACAGCGGAACACAGAGGGACACAGCGGGGGAGAGAGGGGGACAGAGCGGGGGACAGAGCGGGGGACACAGCGGGACACAGCGGGGACACAGCGGGACACAGCGGGGTACACAAGGGGAAACAACGAGCACAGACGGGGACACAGCGGGACATAGCGGGGGACACAGCGGGGGACAGCGAGGACACAGCGGGACACAGCGGGACACAGCTGGGGACAAAGCGGGGGACAGCCGCGGACACAGCGAAGACATAGCGGGACACAGCGGGGACACAGTGGGGGACAGCGGGAACACAACGGGACACAGCGGGACACATCGGGGACACAGCAGGGGATTCAGTGGGGAACACAGCGGGACACAGAGGGGACACAGTTGGACAGAGCGGGATACACAGCTGTACACATCGGGGAAACAGCGGGTACAATCCAGGGGACAGCGGGAACACAGCAGGACACAGCGAGAGACAGCAGGGATACAGCGGGTCACAGCAGTACACAGCGGGACACAGCGGGGGACAGCGGGGACACAGCGGGACACAGCGGGGGACACAGCGGGGACACAGCGGGACAGAGCGGGGGACAGAGCGGGACACAGCATAGGACACAGTGGGACACAGCAGGACACAGCGGGGACACAGGGGGACACAGTGGGGACACTCAGGGGGACAGCGGGGACACAGCGGGACACAGCTAGGGACAGCGAGTACACAGCAGGACACAGCTTGACACAGGCGGATACAGCAGGGATACAGTGAGGGACAGCGAGGACACCGCGGGACCCAGCGGAGACACAAAGTTGAACACAGGGGACACAGCGGGGCGAAACTGGACACAGCGGTGACAGAGCGGGGACACAGCGGGTGACACAGCGGGACACAGCGGGGGACACATCTGGACACAGAGGCGGACACAGCGAGGAACACAGCGGGCGACACAGCGTGGGACACAGCGGGACAAAGCGGTACACAGCGGGACACAGCAGGACAAAGCGGGGACACAGCGGGGGACACAGCAGGACACAGCGGGGAAAGAGCGGGACACAGCGGGACACAGCGAGACACACTGGGTCACAGCAGCGGAAACAGCGAGGACAGAGCGGGACACAGCATGAAACAGTGGGACAGAGCGGGGGACACATTGGGACACAGCGAGACACAGCAGGACACAGCTGGAGACACTGCAGGACACTGCGGGGGACAAAGCAAGACACAGCGGGGGACACAGCGAGGACACAGCGGGTCCCAGCGGGACACATGGGGGACACAGCGGGGACACAGCGGGGGACACAGCGGGACACAGCGGGGACACAGCAGGTACACAGCGGGGACACAGCTGGACACAGGCGGATTCACAACGGGCCACAGCGTGGACACAGCGAGGACACAGCGGGACACAGCGGGGGACAGCGGGGGACAGAGTGAGGACACAGCGGGACACAGCGGGTACAGAGCGACGACACAACAGGACACAGCAGGGACAGAGAGGGGGACAGAACAAGAGATAGCGGGACACAGCAGGGACACAGCAGGACACAGCGGGGGACACAGCCTGGGACACAGCGGGACACAACGGGGGATACAGCGGGACAAAGCGGGACACAGCGGGGACACAGCAGGGGACACAGTGGGAACACAGCGAGACACAACGGGGGACACAGCGAGGACACAGCGGGACACAGCGGGGACACAACGGGGACTCAGCGGGGGACACAGTGGGGGACAAACCGGGACACCAAGGGAAACAGCGGGACACACCGGGACACAGCAGGGACACAGGGGGGACAAAGTGGGGGACACAGCGGGACACAGCAGGGGACACAGCGAGGACACAGCGGGAAACAGCGGGACACATCTGGGACACAGAGGGGACACAGACCGGTGCACAGCGGGACACAGCGGGGGACACAGCAGAACACGTCGGGGACACAGCGCGGACTCAGCGGGGGACACAATGGGGGACAAACCGGGACACCACGGGAAACAGCGGGACACACCGGGACACAGCGGGGACACAGCGGGGACACAGCGAGTCACAGCAGGGAAAAAGGGGGGGCACAGCGGGGGAATCAGTGGGGAACACAGCGTGACACAGCGAGGACACAGTTGGACACAGCAAGATACACAGCAGGACAGATCGGGGACACAGCGGGGACACAGCGGGACAAAGCAAGACACAGAGGGACACAGGGGGACACAGCGGGGACACAGCATTGGACACATCGTTACACAGCGAGACACAGCGGGACACAGCTGGGGACACAGCGGGACACAGCGGAGTACACAGCGGGACACAGCGGGACACAGAAGGACACAGTGGGGACACAGCGGGGACACAGCAGGATACAGCTGGGACACAACAGGCACAGCGGGGACACAGCGGGGCACAAAGCGGCGGACACAGCGGGGGACACAGCGGGACACAGCGGGAGACACAGCGGGACACAACGGGGGACACAGCGGGCCACAGCGGGCCACAGCGTGACACAGCGGGGACACAGCGGGGGACAAAGCGGAGACACAGTGGGACACAGCCGGGACACAGCCGGCACACAGCGGGACACAGCAGGACACAGCGGGAAGAGCAGGACACAGTGGGCACACAGCGTGGACACAGCAGGTGACACAGTGGGACACAGCTGGACACAGCGGGGCACAGCTTGGGACACAGCGGGACACAGCGGGACACAGCGGGGACACAGCGGGGACACAGCGGGCAACACAGCGGGACACATAAGGGACACAGCGGGACACAACGGGGACACAGCGAGACACAGGGGGACACAGCGGGGACTCAGCGGGGGACACAGTGGGGGACAAACCGGGACACCAAGGGAAACAGCGGGACACACAGGGACACAGCGGGGACACAGCGGGGACAAAGTAGGGGACACAGCGGGACACAGCGGGGGACACAGTGAGGACACAGCGGGACACAGCGGGACACATCTGGGACACAGCGGGGACACAGACCGGTACACAGCGGGACACAGCGGGGGACACAGCGGTACACGTCGGGGACACAGCAGGGACTCAGCGGGGGACACAATGGGGGACAAACCGGGACACCACGGGAAACAGCGGGACACAGCAGGGACACAGCAGGGACACAGCGAGACACAGCGGGGACACAGCGGGGGACACAGCGGGGGAATCAGTGGGGAACACAGCGGGACACAGCGGGGGACATAGAAGGGGACACAGCGGGTACACAGTGGGGCTACATCAAGACACAGCGGGGACACAGTGGGACACAGCGGGGACACAGCGGGACACGGTGTGACACATCGGGGACACAGCGGGACACAGGGGAGACACAGCGGGGACACAACGGGGGACACAGCGGGGGACACAGCGGGGGACACAGCGAGGACACAGCGGGACACAGATGGAGACAGCGGGGGACAGAGCGCTACACAGTGGCGAACACAGCAGAACACAGCGAGGACACAGTGCGACACCGAGGGGACTCAGCAGGGGACACAGTGGGACACAGGGAGGGACACAGCGGGGACACAGCGGGGGACACAGCGGGACACAGCAGGGACACAACAGAGACACAGCCGGGGACACAGCGGGGGACACAGCAGGACACAGCGGGACACAGGTGAGACACAGTGGCGACACATCGGGACACAGCATTACACAGGGGGGACACAGCGAGGGATAGCGGCGACACAGCGGGACACAGCGGGGAACACATCTGGACACAGTGGGACACAGCGCGGGACACAGGGGGACATAGCGGGGGAAAGAGTGGGTGACACAACGGACACTGAGGGACACAGCGGGGGAGAGAGCGGGACACAGCGGGAGGCAGAGGGGGGGACACAGCGCGACACAGCGGAAACACAGCGGGACACAGCGGGGTACACAGCGGGACACAATGAGCACAGACGGGGACACAGCAGGACACAGCAGAACACAGCTGGGGACAAAGCGGGGGACAGCCGCGGACACAGCAAAGACACAGCGGGACACAGCGAGGACACAGAAGGGACTCAGCGGGGGACACAGCGGGGGACAAAGCTGGACACCACGGGACACAGCGGGACACAGGGGGACACAGCAGTGACAATGCGGGGACACAGCCGGACAAAGCAGGGGACACAGCGGGACCCAGCGGGACCCAGCGGGGGACACAGCGGGGTCACAGCGGGACACAGCGGGACACAGCGGGGAAACAGTGGGACACAGCGAGAGACACAGCGGGGACATAGCGGGGAGCACAGCGAGACACAGCGGGGGACATAGCGGGACATAGCAGGACACAGCGGGACAAAGCATGGGACACAGTGGGACACAGCGGGACACAGCGGGACACAGTGGCGATACAGCGGGACATAGCGGTGTACACAGCTGGGGACACAACGGGACACAGAGTAGGACACAGCGGGACACAGCGGGACACAACGGGACACACATTGGGACACAGCGGGACACAGCGGGACACCGCGGGACACAGCGGGGACACAGCCGGGACACAGCGGGACACAGCGGGACACAGCAGGGACACAGTGGGACACAGCGGGAGACACAGCGGGGGACAGAGTGGGACACATCGGGGGACACAGTGAGGACCCAGCGGGACACAGCGGGGACACAGCGGGGACTCAGCGGGGGACATAGCGGGGGACAAAGCCGGACACCACCGGACACAGCGGAACACAGCGGAACACAGTGGGGACACTGCGGGGACACAGCGGGACACAGTGGGACACAGCGGGGACACAGTGGGACAAAGCGAGAGACACAGCGTGGGACACAGCGGGGACACAGCGGGGGACACAGAAGGGGACACAGCGGGGACACAGCGGGGCTACATCGGGACACAGCGGGGACACAGTGGGACTCAGCGGGGACACAGCGGGACACTGTGTGACACATCGGGGACACAGTGGGACACAGCGGGACACAGTGGAGACACAGCGGGCACACAGCTGGGGACACAGCGGGGGACACAGCGAGGTCACAGCTGGAAACAGCAGAACACAGCGGGACACAGCAGAGACACATCGGGGACACAGCGGGGGACACAGCAGGACACAGCGGGACACAGGTGCAACACAGCGGCGATACAGCGGGACACAGCATTACACAGCGGGGACACAGCGGGGGACAGCAGGGACACAGCGGGACACAGCGGGACACAGCGGGGGACACAGCGGGACACAGCAGGGACACAGCGGAGACACAGCCGGGAACACAGCCGGGGAAACAGCAGGACACAGCGGGACACAGGTGGGACACAGCGGGACACAGCATTACACAGCGGGGACACAGCGGGGGATATCGGCGACACAGAGGGACACAGCGGGGAACACAGCTGGACACAGTGGGACACAGCGGGGGACACAGCGGGACATAGCGGGGGACACAGTGGGTGACACAGCGGACACAGAGGGACACAGCAGGGGAGAGAGCGGGACACAGCGGGGGACAGAGCGGGGGACACAGCGCGACACAGCGGGGACACAGCGGGACACAGCGTGTTATACAGCGGGACACAACGAGCACAGACGGGGACACAGCGGGACACAGCTTGGGACACAGAGGTGGAAAGAGCGAGGGCACAGCGGGACACAGCGGGACTCATCGGTGAATACAACGGAACACAGAGGGGGGACACAGCAGGGACACAGCGATCACACAGCGGGATACAGCGGGACACAGCGGGGGACACAGTTGAGGACACAGCGGGACACAGCGGGACCCAGAGGGGACAAAGTGGGAGATACCGGGGCGGACAGAGCGGGACACAGCGCGGGACACAGGGAGGACCCAGCGGGACACAGCGGGGACACAGTGGGGACTCAGCGGGGGACATAGCGGGGGACAAAGCATGACACCACCGGACACAGCGGAACACAGCGGAACACAGAGGGACTCATCGGTGAACACAACGGAACACAGAGGGGGACACAGCAGGGGACACAGCGGGACACAGCCGGGACTAAGCTGCACACAGAGGGGTATACAGCGTGACAGAGCGGGGACACAGCGGGGACACAGCAGGACACTGTGTGACAGATCGGGGACACAGCAGGACAGAGCGGGACACAGCGGAGACACAGCGGGGACACAGCGGGGGACACAGCGAGGACACAGCTGGAAACAGCGGAACACAGCGGGACACAGCGGAGACACAGCGGGGACACAACGGGGGAAACAGCGGGGGACAGAGCGAGGACACAGCGGGACACAGCGGGAGACAGTGGAGCACTGCGGGACACAGCGGGGACACAACGAGGGGCACAGCGGGGGACACAGCGAGGACACAGTGGGACACAGCGGGAGACAGCGGGGGACACAGCCCTACACAGCGGCGAACACAGCGAGGACAAAGTGGGACACAGCAGAACACAGCGAGGACACAGTGGGACACCGAGGGGACACAGCGGGGGACACAACGAGGACAAAGCGGGACACAGAAGGAGACAGCAGCGGACACAGCGGGACACAGCGGGACATAGCGGGGACACACCGGGACACAGCGGGACACAGCGGGTACACAGTTGGACACAGTAGGACACAGCGGGGACACAGCGGAGACACAGTCGAGGACACAGCGGGGGACACAGCAGGACACAGTGGGTCACAGGTGGGACACAGCGGCGAAACAGCGGAACACAGCATTACACAGCGGAGACACAGCGGGGGATAGCGGCAACACAGCGGGACACAGCGGGGAACACAGCTGGACACAGTGGGACACAGCGGGGGACAAAGAAGGACATAGGGGGGGACAGAGTGGGTGACACAGCGGACACAGAGGGACATAGCGGGGGAGAGAGCGGGACAGAGCGGGGGACAGAGCGGGGGACACAGCGCGACACAGTGGGGACACAGCGGGACACAGCGGGGTACACAGCGGGACACAAGGAGCACAGACGTGGACACAGCGGGACACAGCGTGGGACACAGCGGTGGACAGAACGAGGACACAGCGGGACACAGCGGGGGACACAGCGGGACATAGCAGGACACAGCCGGACAAAGCGTGGGACACAGTGGGACACAGCGGGACACAGAGGGACACATCGGCGATACAGCGGGACACAGCATTACACAGTGGGGACACAGCAGGGGACAGCAGGGACACAGCGGGACACAGTGGGGAACACAGCTGGACAAAGCAGGACACAGCGGGGGACACACTGGGACACAGCGGGGGACACAGCGAGGAAAAAGCTGGAAACAGCGGAACACAGCGGGACTCAGCGAAGACATAGCGGGGACACACCGGGGGACACAGCAGGACACAGCGGGACACAGGTGCAACACAGCGGCGATACAGCGGGACACAGCATTACACAGTGGGGACACAGCGGGGCACAGCAGGGACACAGCGGGACACAGCGGGGAACACAGCTGGACACAGCGGGACACAGCAGGGGACACAGCGGGAAATAGCGGGGGACAGAGTGGGTGACACAGCGGGACACAGAGGGACACAGAGGGGGACACAGCGGGACACAGTGGGGAAACAGTGGGACACAGCGAGAGACACAGCGGGGACACAGCGGGGAGCACAGCGGGACACAGCGGGGCACATAGCGGGGACACAGCTGGGACACAGCGGTACACAGCGGGGTCACAGCGGGACACAGCGGGGGACACAGCAGGACATAGCAGGACACAGCGGGACAAAGCGTGGGACCCAGGGAGACACAGCGGGACACAGCGGGGATACAGCGGGACATAGCGGTGTACACAGCTGGGGACACAACGGGACACAGAGTGGGACACAGCAGGACACAGCGGGACACAGCGGGACACAGCAGAACACAGCTAGGACACAGTGGGACACCGAGGGGACACAGCGGGGTACACAGCGGGATACAGCGGGGGAAACAGCGAGGACACAGCGGGACACAGCGGGACACAGGGGGTACACAGCGGGACACAGCGGGACACAGCGGGGTCACAGCGGGACACAGCGGGGACACAGCGGGACACAGCGGGGACACAGCAGGGACACAGCGGGACACAGCGGGACACAGCGGGGACACAGTGGGACACAGCTAGAGACACAGCGGGGACAAAGGGTGGGACACAGCGGGACACTGCGGGGACACAGCGGGACACAGCGGTGTACACAGCTGCTGACACAACGGGACACAGAGTGGGACACAGCGGGACACAGCGGGACCCAGTGGGGACAAAGTGGGAGACACAGCGGGGGACAGAGCGGGACACAGCGCGGGACACATTGAGGACCCAGTGGGACACAGCGGGGACTCAGCGGGGGACATAGCGGGGGACAAAGCATGACAACACCGGACACAGCGGAACACAGCGGAACACAGTGGGTACACTGCGGGTACACAGCGGGACACAGCGGGTGACACAGCGTGACTCATCGGTGAACACAACGCAACACAGAGGGGGACACAGCGGGGGACACAGCGGGACACAGCGAGGACACAGCTGGACACAGCGGGGTCAAAGCGGTGGACAGCGAGAACTCAGCGGGACACAGTGGGGGACAGAGCGGGACACAGTTGGGGACACAGCGGGGGACACAGCGGAACACAGCGGAGACACTGCATGAACAAGTAGGGGACACAGTGGGACCCATAGGGGGACACAGGGGGGGACACAATTGCGACAGAGCTGGACACAGCGGGGGATACAGCTGGGACACATCGGGACACAGCAGGGGACACAGCGGGACACAGCGGGGGACACAGCAGAAAACAGCGGGGACACAGCGGGACACAGTGGGGACACAGTGGGGCACACAGCAGAGGACAGAGCAGGACTCAGCGGGGACACAGCGCGGACACAGAGGGGAACACAGCCGGACAAAGCGACACACAGCGGGGGACACAGCATGGGACACAACGGGAGACAGCGGGACAGAGTGGGGGACACAGCGGGGGACACAGCGGGTGACACAGCAGGGGACACAGCGGGACACAGCGGGGACACAGCAGGGGACACAGCAGGGGACACAGCGGGACACAGCGCGACACAGCGGGACAGAGCAGGGCACAGCAGGACACACCGTGACACAGGGGGGACACAGGAGGGGACACAGCGAGGACACAGCAGGACACAGCGGGGGACACAGCGGGACACAGCGGGGACACAGTGGGCACAGCGGGGGACACAGAGGGGACACAGCGGGACACAGCGGGACACAAAGGGCCACAGCGTGCCACAGCGCGGGACACAGAGGGTCAATGAGGGGACACAGCGAGGACACAGCGGGACACAACGGGACCCAGCGGGGACACAACATGGACACAACGGGGACACAGCGAGGACACAGTGGGACACAGCGGGACACAGCGGGGTACACAGCCGGGGACACAGCGGGACACAGCGGGACACAACAGGGGACACAGCGGGACACAGCGGGGGAAACAGCGGGGGCATAGCGGGTACACAGAGGGAACACAGTGGGGACACAGCGGGACACAGCAGGACACAGCGGGGACAGAGCGTGGGATACAGCGGGACACAATGGGACACAGCGGGGACATAGCGTGACATTGGGGGGACACAGCGAGGACACAGCGGGACACAGCGGGGACACAACGGGGACACAGCGGATACACAGCGAGGACACAGCGGGACACAGCGGGACACAGCTGGGGACACACTGAGGAGACAGCAGGACACAACGGGATACAGCGTGGGACAGGGCAGGGATACAGCGGGACACAGCGGGGGACACAGCAAGGACACAGCGGGACTCAGCGGGGACTCAGCGGGGGACAGCGGGAACACGGCTGGACACACAGAGGGGAAACTGCGGGAACACCGCAAGGGGAACAGCAAGGACACAGCGGGACACAGCCGGACACAGCGGGGACACAGCGGGACACAGCAGGGGCCACAGCGGAGGACACAGCGGGGGACACAGAGGCAGACACAGCGGGGGACACAGAGGCAGACACAGCGGGACACAGTGTCACATAGCAGGACACAGCTGGACACAGCTTGGACACAGCGGGTGACACAGCAGGGCGCAGCGGGGACACAGCTGGACACAGCAGTGGACAGAGCGGGCACACAGCGGGACAAAGAAGGTGACACAGCAAGGACACAGCAGGAAACAGCGGGGACACAGAGGGGACTAAGCGGGGGACAGCGGGGACACACCAGGACACACAGCGGGGACACTGCGGGGACACAGCGAGGAAACAGCAAGGACAGAGCGGGACACAGCGGGGACAAAGCGGGGCCAAAGCGGAGACACAGCAGGACACAGCGGGGAAACAACGGGGGACACAGCGGGACACAGCGAGACACAGTGGGGACACAGCGGGGGACAAAGCTAGACACAGCGAGGAGAAAGCGGGACACAGCAGGGGACACAGCGGTGACACAGCGGAGATACAGCGGGGGACACAGCGGGGGACACAGCGGGACACAACGGGGGACAAAGCGAGGACACAGCGGGACACAGCGGGACACAGCGGGGACACAGCGGGGACAGAGCAGGACAGAGCGGGGGACACAGCAGGGGACACAACGGGACACAGCGGGGACCCAACAGGGAACACAGGGGACACATCTGGGGACAACGGCGACACAGCGGGACAAAGTGGGGGACAGCGGGGACACAGCTTGTCACAGCGGGACACAGCCGAGGACACAGCGGGGGACAAAGCGGGACACAGCAGGGGACACAGCAGGGACACAGCAGGGACACAGCGGGACACAGGGGGGCCACAGCGGGGACACACCGGGACACAGCGGGACACAGTGCGGACAAAGCGAGGACACAGCGAGACACAGCAGGACACAGCAGTGACACAGCGGAGACACAGCGGAGACACAGAGGGGACAGAGCGGGTTTCACAGCGGGACACAGCGGGGGACACAGCGAAGACACAGCGGGGTAACAGCGGGACACAGGGGCGATATAGCGGGGACACAGCGGGACACAGCAGAGACACAGCAGGGACACAGCAGGGGACACAGCGGGACACAGCGGGACACAGTGGTGACAAAGCAAGGACACAGCTGGACACAGCAAGTCACAGCGGGACACAGTGGGGAAACAGCGGGGGACAGTGGGGACACACCGGGGGACAATGGGAACACAGCGGGACACAGCGGGGGACAGCGGGGACACAGCGAGGACACAGCTGGACACAGCAGAACACAGCGGGACACAGCGGGTAACAGAGCAGAGGATACAGCGGAACACAGCGGGACACAGCGGGGTACACATCGGGACACAGCAGGGACACAGCAGGGACAGAGCAGGACACAGTGGGAAACAGCGGGGGACACGGCAGGACACAGCGGGGAACACAGCGGGACACAGCGGGGACACAGCCTGTACACAGCGGCGGACATAGTGGGGGACACTGAGCGAAACACCGGGACACAGCGGGGACACAGCGAGAACACAGCGGTATAAAGCGGGACACAGCTTCGACCCAGCGGGGACACAGCGGGACACAGCGGGAAACAGCGGGGGACACAGCAGTGGACAAAGCAGGACACAGCGGGACACAGTGGGGGACAAGCGGCGACAGAGCGGGACACAGGGGGACACAGACGGGGACACAGCGGTACACAGCAGGGGACACAGCGGGACACAGCGGGGACACAGCGGGGGACACACCCAGACACAGCGGGACACATCGTGACACAGCGGTGGACACAAAGGGACACAGCTGGGACACAGCGGGGACACAGCGGGACATAGCAGGACACACTGGGGACACAGCGAGGACACAGTGGAGGACACAGCGAGACACAGTGTGAAACACCGAGACACATCGTGGACACAGCGGGGACACAGCGGGTGACACAACGGGTCACAGCGGGGGACACAGCGAGGACATAGCGAGGACACAGCGGGGACACAGCGGGACAAAGCGAGGACACAGCGGGGACACAGCGGGACAGAGCGGAGACACTGCGGGGACACAGCGGGGGACACAGCGTGACGCAGCAGTGACAAAGCGGGGACACAGCGAGGCACAACGGGACACAGCGGGACACATCGGGGACACAGCGGGGGAGAGTGGGGACACACCGGGGGACAACGGGGACACAGCGGGACACAGCGGGGGACAGCGGGGACACAGGGGGACACAGCGTGACACAGCGGGACACAGCGTGACACAGCAGGGGACACAGCAGGACACAGCGGGGGACACAGCGAGGACACAGCGGGACTCAGCGGGACAAAGCGGGGACACATCGGGGACACAGCGGGGGACACAGTGGGGGATACAGCGGGACACAGCGGGGGGAAAAGCGAAGAGACAGCGGGACACATCGGGAAACAGTGGTGGACAGAGCGGGGACACAGTGGGACACCGCATGGGACACAGCAAGGACACAGCAGGACACAGCGGGGACACAGCGGGGACTCAGCGGGGACACAACGGTACACAGCAGGGAGACAACGAGGACACAGCCGGAAAAAGCGGGGACACAGCGGGGACACAGCGGGGACACAGCAGGGACACAGCGGGACACAGGGGGGACACAGCGGGACACAGCGGGGACACACCAGAGAGACAGCGGTACACAGCGTGACACAGCTGGGGACACAGCTGGGGCCAAATTGGAGGACACAGCGGGACACAGCGGCGACACAGAGGGACACACCGGGGACACAGTGGGGACACAGCGGGACATAGCGGGACACAGTGGGGTCACAGCAAGGACACAGCGGGACACATCGGGGACACAGCGGGGAAACAGCGGGGGACACAGCGGGGAAACAGCGGGGGACACAGCGGGGACACAGCGGGACAGAGCAGGACACAGCAGGACACAGCGTGACACAGGGGGGACACAGCAGGGGACACAGCGAGGACACAGCATGATACAGCGGGGGAAACAGCAGGACACAGCGGGGACACAGCGGGACACAGCGGGGGACACAGAGGGTACACAGTGGGAAACAGCGGGACACAACGGGCTACAGCGGTCCACAGCGGGACACAACGGGCCACAGCGTGCCACAGCGCGGGACACAGAGGTTCACTGCGTGGACACAGCGAGGACACAGCGGAACACAGCGAGGACACAGCGGGGACACAACATGGACACAGCGTGGACACAGCGAGGACACAGCGGGACACAGCAGGAAACAGCAGGACACAGCGGGGAATACAGCCGGGGACACAGTGGGACACAGCGGGACAAAATGGGGGACACAGCGGGACACAGCGGGGATACAGCGGGACACAGCGGGACACAGCGTTGGACAGGGCGGGGACACAGCGGGACACAGAGTGGGACTCAGCAAGGACACAGCGGGACACAGCGGAGACACAGCGGGGACTCTGCAGGGACTCAGCGGGGGACAGCGGGGACACAGCGGGACACAGAGTGGGACTCAGCTAGGACACAGCGGGACACAGCGGAGACACAGCGGGGACTCTGCAGGGACTCAGCAGGGGACAGCGGGGACACAGCGGGACACACCGTGGGGAAACTCCGCGGACACTGCAAGGGGAACAGCAAAGATACAGCAGGACACAGCCGGACACAGCGGGGACACAGCGGGACACAGCAGGGGACACAGCGGAGGACACAGCGGGACACATCAGGGACAAAGCAGGGACACAGCGGAGGACACAGCGGGACACAGCAGAACAAAGCGGGGGACACATCGAGGACAAAGTGGAACACAGCCGGACACAGCAGGGGACACAGTGGGACACAGCGGGGGACACAGCGGAGGACACAGCGAGACACAGCGGGAAACAGCGGGACACATCGGTTTCACAGCGGGGACACAGAGGTGGACACAGAGGGACACAGCGGGGGAAACAGCGAGGACATAGTGGGGACACAGCGGGGACACAGCGGGAAAGAGCGGGGACACAGCAGGGACACAGCGTGACACAGCGGGACACAGCAGTGACAAAGCGGGGACACAGCGGGGCACAGCAGGACACAGAGGGACACATCGGGGTCACAGCGGGGACACAGCGGGGGAGAGTGGGGACACACCGGGGGACAACGGGGACACAGCGAGAAACACCGGGACACAGCGGGGGACACAACTGGACATGGCGTGGGACACAGCGGGACACATCGGGGACACAGTGGGGACACAACGGGGGCCACAGCAGGACACAGCGTGGGACACAGCGGGACACAGCGTGACACAGCGGGACACAACGGGGACAAAGGAGGAGACACAGCGGGACACAGCGGGGCCACAGCCGGACACAGCGGGACACAGTGGGACAAAGCCGGGGACACAGCGGGACACAGCGGGGGACACAGCGGTGACAAATCGGGGACACAGCGGGACACAGCGGGGGACACAGCGGGACACAGCGGGACACGATGGGACCCAGCCGGACACAGCAGGGGACACAGCGGGACACAGCGGGGACACAGTGGGACACAGCG
Organism: Dipodomys merriami; assembly: GCF_024711535.1. Classification (NCBI taxonomy): domain Eukaryota; kingdom Metazoa; phylum Chordata; class Mammalia; order Rodentia; family Heteromyidae; genus Dipodomys; species Dipodomys merriami. The sequence continues at coordinate 184,353 of NW_027202521.1, read as the reverse complement.
GGGGACACAGCGGAACCCAGCGGGACACAACAGGGGACAGAGGGAGACACAGAGGGGGACACAGCGGGGGACACAGCGGGACACATCGGGGACACAGCGGGACCAAGAGGGGGACACAGTGAGGGACACAGCGGCGACACAGCTGGACACAGCGGGGACACAGCGGGGACACATCGGGACACAGCGGGGGACACAGCGGGACACAGCGGGGGACACAGCGGGGGACACAGCCAGGACACAGCGGGACACAGCTCGGACACAGTAGGGCACACAGCAGGTGACAGAGCAGGACACAGTGGGCACACAGCAGGTGACAGAGCAGGACACAGCGGGGACACAGCGGGAAACAACGGGACACAGCCGGGAACACAGCGGGACACAGCGGGGACACAGCGGGGACACAACGGGGGACACAGCGGGACACAGCGTGGGACAAACGGGACACAGCGGGATAGAGCGGGACACAGAGGGACACAACGGTGACAAAGCAGGAGACACAGTGGGACACAACGGGACACAGGAGGACACAGTGGGGACAAAGCATGGAGTTAGCGGCGGACACAGCGGGGGACACAGTGGGACACATCGGGAGACACAGAGGGGGACATAATGGGACACAGCGGGGACACAGCCTGACACAGCACGAGACCCAGCGGGACCCAGCGGGGACAGATCGGGGGACACAGCGGGGACACAACGGGACACAGCTAGGTACACAGCGGGGACACATCGGGACACAGCAGGGGACACAACGGGTCCCAGCGGGACACAGTTGGGAGAAAAGCGGGGGACCCAGCGCGGGACACGACGGGACACAGCGGAGAGACAGCTGGACACATCGGGTTACACAGCGGGACACAGTGGGGACACAGCAAGGACACGGCGGGACACAGCGGGACACAGCCGGGACACAGCGGGACCCGGTGGGCACACAGCGGGGACACAGCAGGGTTCACAGCGGGACACAGCGGGACAAAGCGGAACACAGCGGGACACAGCGGAACACAGCGTGGGACACAGCGGTGACACATCGGGGACACAGCAGGACACAGCGGGACACAGCGGGACACAGCGAGGCACACAGCGGGACACAGCGGGGACACAGTTAGACACAGCGGGGGACACAGCGGGGACAGAGCAGGACCAAGGGGAGAAACAGCGGGACACAGAGGGGGACACAGCGGGGGACACAGCGGCGACACAGCTGGACACAGCAGGGCACACTGCGGGGACACAGCGGGGGACACAGCGGGACACAGCAGGGGACACAATGGGGGATACATCGGGACACAGTGGGGACACAGCCTGACAGCCCGGGACCCAGCAGGGGACAGAGCGGGGGACACAGCAGGGACACAACGCGACAGAGCGAGGTACACAGCGGGAACACATCGGGACACAGCAGGGGACACAACGGGTCACAGCGGGACACAGCGGGGGACCAAGCGCGGGACACGACGGGACACAGCGGAGACACAGCTGGACACATCGGGTTACACAGCGGGACACAGCGGGACACAGCGGGGACACAGCGGGACACGGTTGGGACAGCGGGGACACAGCCGGGACACAGCGGGACACTGCGCTGACAAAGTAGGGCACACAGCAGGGGACAGAGCAGGACACAGCGGGTACACGGCGCGGGACACAGCCGGACAGAGCAGGATACAGCGAGGGACACAGGGGGACACAGCCGGGGACACAGAGGGACACAGCGGGGGACACAGCGAGGGACACAGCGGGACACGGCGGGACAAAACGAGGGACACAGCGGGAGACAGCAGGGAAACAGCGAGACACACCGTGACACAGCGGGGTCAGAACGGGACACAGCGTGGGACACAGCGGGACACAGCGGGAACACAGCGGGGACACAACGGGAGACACAGCGGGACACAACGTGGGACACAGCGGGACACAGCGGGACACAACGGGGACAAAGCAGGAGACACATTGGGACACAGCGGGACACAGTGGGAAACAGCGGGACACAGCGGGACACAGTGGGGGACACAGCGGGGAGTTAGCGGGGGACACAGCGGGGCACAATGTGGGACACCACGAGTCACAGCGGGACACAGCGGGACACAATGGGACACAGCGGGACCCAACGGGGGACACAGTGTGTCACAGCGGGGACACAGCGGGACACAGTGGGACACAGCGGGGGACACAGCGGGACACAGTGGGACACAGCGGGGGGCAGAGCGGGACACAGAGGGAGACACAGCGGGGGACACAGCGGTACACAGCGGGGACAGAGCAGGACCCAGTGGGGGACACAGCGGGACACAGCGGGGGACACAGCGGGACACAGCGGGACACAGTAGGGGACACTACGGGGGACAGCGGGGACACACCGGGGGACAGCGGGGACATAGCGGGACACAGCGGGGACACAGCAGGGAGACAGAGTGACACAGCGTGACACAGCTGGGGCCACAGCTGGGTCCACAGCGGGGGACACAGCGGGACACAGCGGGGGACACAACGGGACACAGAGTTGGACACAGCGAGGACACAGGGGTACACAGCGGAACACATCAGGGACACAGCGGGGACACAGCGCGGGACACAGCGGGACACTGAGGCGACACCGCGGGGACACAGCGGGACACAGCGTGACACAGCGGGGCCACAGCGGGGACACAGCGGGTGACACAGCGCTGGACACAGTGGGACACATCGGGCGAAACACCGAGGACACAGCGGGGAATACTACGGGACAAAGCAGGGGACACAGAGAGAGACACAGCGGGGACAGAGCTGGACAGAGCAGGGGTTACAACAGGGGACACAACGGGGCACAGCGGGACACAGCGGGGACCACAGCGGGCCACAGCGGGAGACACAGCGGGGACATAACGGGACACAGCGGGGAAACAGCGGGGGACCCAGCGGGCCACAGTTGGAAACAATGGGGACACAGCGGGACACAGCGGGGGACACAGCGGGACATAGCGGGGGACACAGCAAGGACACAGAGGGACACAGCTGGACACAGCGGGACATAGCGGGGGACACAGCGAGGACTCAGCGGATCACAGCGGGACACATCGGGGACACAACGGGGGACAAAGCGAGGACATATCGGGACAAAGCAGGACACAGCGGGACACACGGGACACAGCGCGGAAACAGCGGGGGACACAGCGGGACTCACTGGGGGACACAGCGAGGGACACAGCGGGGGAGACAGCGGGACACAGCGGGGACACAGCTGGGGACACTGCTAGGGACATCGGGGACACTCCGGGTGAGAGCGAGGACACAGCGGGACACAGCGGAAAACAGCGGGGACACAGCGGGAACACAGCGGGGGACAGCAGGGACACAGCGGGACACAGTGGGGACACAGCGGGTGACAGCGGGGTCACAGCGAGACACAGCGGGACACAGCCGAGACACAGCCGGTACACAGCGGGAGACACAGCTCGGGACACAGCGGGACACAGCGGGGGAAACAGCGAGGACACAGCGGGGGACAGCGGGGACACAGCGGGACACAGCGGGACACAGCGGGGGACACAGCGAGACACGGCGGGCGCCACTGCCGGTAAAAAGCGGGGAAATAGCAGGGACACAGTGGGACACAGTGGGAACACAGCGGGGACACAGCGGGACACAGGGGACACAGCGGGGAGACAGCGGGGTACACAGCGGGAAACAGCGGGCAAAGCGGGACACATCGGGCGACACAGCGGGGACACATCGGGAACATAGCGAGACACAGAGGGACACAGAGGGACACAGCGGGGGACAGAGCGGGACACAGAGGGAGACACAGCGGGGGACACAGCGGGACACAGCGGGGACAGAGCAGGACCCAGCGGGGGACACAGCGGGACTCAGAGGGGGACACAGCGGGGGACACACTGGCGACACAGCTGGACACAGCGGGGAACATAGCGGGGACACATCGGGACAGAGTGGGGGACACAGCGGGGAGTTAGCAGTGGACACAGCGGGGGACAAAGCAGGACACCATGAGTCATAGCGGGACACAACGGGACACAGCGGGGACACAGCGGGACACAGCGGGACACAATGGGACACAGCGGGACACAGCGGGGCACACAGCGGGACATAGCGGGACACAGCGGAACACAGCCGGGGACACAGTGGGGGACACAGCGGGACACAGTGGGACACAGCGGGGGCCAGAGCGGGACACAGAGGGAGACACAGTGGTGGACACATCGGGACCCAGCGGGGAATACAGCGGGGGACACAATGGAACACAGCCGGGACACAGCGGGACACAGCGTGGACACAGTAGGGCACACAGCAGGGGACAGAGCAGGACACAGCGGGCACACAGCGGGGGACACAGCCGGACCCAGCGGGACATAGCGGGGGACACAGCGGGACACAGTGGGACACAGCGGGGGACACAGTGGGCGACAGAGCGGGAAAGGGTGGGACAAAACGAGGGACACAGCGGGAGACAACATGGACACAGCGAGACACACCGTGACAAAGTGGGGGACACAACGGGACATAGCGTGGGACACAGCGGGACACAGAGGGACAAAGCGGGGACACAACGGGGGCCACAGCGGGAGAAAGCGTGGGACAAATCGGGACACAGCGGGACACAGCGGGACACAACGGGTACAAAGCAGCAGACACAGCGGGACACAGCAGGGCCACAGGCGGACACAGCGGGACACAGCGGGACACAGTGGGGGACACTGCGGGGGACAGCGGGGACACACCGGGGGACAGCGGGGACACAGCAGGACACAGCGTGGGACAGCGGAGACACAGGGGGACACAGTGGGACACAGCGTGGGACACAGCGGAACACAGCGGGACACAGCGGGGGACAGAGCGGGACAAAGCGGGACACAACTGGACACAGCAGGGACACAACATGGACACAACGGGAACACAGCGAGGACACAGTGGGACCCAGCTGGACACAGCGGGTCACAGCGAGGTACACAGCCGGGGACACAGCGGGACACAGCGGGACACAACAGGGGACACAGTGGGACACAGCGGGGGAAACAGCGGGGGCATAGCGGGTACACAGAGGAAACAAAGTGGAGACACAGCGGGACACAGCGGGACACAGCGGGGACAGAGCGTGGGATACAGCGGGACACAATTGGACACAGCGGGGACACAGCGTGACATTGGGGGGACACAGTGAGGACACAGCGGGACACAGCGGGGACACAACAGGGACAAGCGGATACACAACGGTGACAGAGCAGATACACAGCGAGGACACGGGGACACAGCTGGGGACACACTGAGGAGACAGTGGGACACAGCGGGATACAGCGTTGGACAGGGCGGGGATACAGCGGGACACAGCGGGGGACACAGCAAGGACACAGCGGGACATAGCGGGACACAGTGGGGAACAGCGGGGACACAGCTGGACACACAGAGGGGAAACTGCGGGGACACCGCAAGGGGAACAGCAAGGACACAGCGGGACACAGCAGGGGACACAGCGGGACACAGCAGGGGAAACAGCGGGGGCATAGCGGGGGACACAGCGGGAACACAGCGGGGACACATCGGGACACAGCGGGACACAGCAGGGACAGAGCGGGGACTCAGCGGGGACTCACCGGGGGACAGCGGGGATGCAGCGGGACACACAGTGTGGAAACTGCCGGACACCGCAAGGGGAACAGCAAGGATACAGCAGGACACAGACGGACACAGCAGGGGACACAGCGGGACACAGAAGGGGACACAGCAGAGGACACAGCGGGACACTGCAGGGACAAAGCGGGGACACAGCGGGGGACACAGTGCGACACAGCAAAACATAGCGGGGGACACATCGAGGACAAAGGGAGACACAGCGGGACACAGCAGGGGACACAGTGGGACACAGCAGGGGACACAGCGGAGGACACAGTGAGACACAGCGGGAAACAGCGAGACACATCGTGGACACACCTGGGACACAGCGGGGGACACAGCGGGTCACAGAGTGGGACACAGCGAGGACATAGCGGAGACACAGCAGGGACACAGCGGGACAAAGCGAGGACACAGCAGGGACACAGCGGGACACAGCAGTGACAAAGCGGGGACAAAGCGAGGCACAACGGGACACAGCGGGACACATCGGGGACACAGCGGGGGAGAGTGGGGACACACCAGGGGACAATGGGGACACAGTTGGACACAGCGGGGGACAGCGGGGACACAGGGGGACACAGCGTGACACAGCGGGACACAGCGGGGACACAGCAGGGAAACAGCGGGACACAGCGGGACACAGCAGGGGACACAGCAGGACACAGCGGGGAAAACAGCGGGACACAGCGGGGACACAGCCGGACACAGCGGGGGACACAGCGAGGACACAGCGGGACTCAACGGGACAGAGCGGGGACACAGCGGGGACACAGCGGGGGACACAGTGGGGGATACAGCGGGACACAGCGGGGGAAAAAGCGAGGAGACAGTGGGACACATCGGGAAACAGCGGTGGACAGAGCAGGGACACAGCGGGACACAGCGTGGGACACAGCAGGGACACAGCGGGACATAGCGGGACACAGTGGGGTCACAGCGAGGACACAGCGGGACACAGCGGGACACATCGGGGACACAGCGGGGGACATAATGGGACACAGCGGGGACACAGATAGGGAGAGCGGGGACACAGCGGGACAGAGTGGGGACACAGCGGGGGACAGCGGGGACACAGCGGGACACAGCGGGGTACAAAGTGGGAAACAGCGGGGGACACAGTGGAACACAGCAAGGGACACAGTGGGAGACACAGGGGGACACAGCAGGGACACAGAGGGACAGGACACAGCGTGGGACAGAGCGGGGGACATAGTGAGACAAAACGGGGGACACAGCGGGACACACCGTGGACACAGTGGGGGACACAGTGGGGGACAGAGCGGGACACAGCGGGGGACAGAGCGGAAGACACAGCGGGACACAGCGAGGGACACAGTGAGGACACAGCGCGACACAGCGTGACACAGCGGGGACACAGCGGGGACACAGCGGGGGACACAGCAAGGACACAGCGGGACACAGCGGGACACAGCGCAACACAGCGGGGACACAGCGGGGGAGAAAGCGGGGCACACAGCGGGGGACACAGCGGGGGACACAGCGGGACACAATGGGAGACACAGCGGGGGATATAGTGGGGGACCCAGCGAGGGACACAGCGGGACATAGCAGGCGACACAGCAGGGTGTACAGCCGGGACACAGCGGGGACACAGCGGGCACAGAGCCGGGACACAATGGGACACAGCGGGAATACAGCGGAGACACAGCGGGACACAGCGGTAAACAGCGGGGACACAGCGGGGGAGACAGCGAGGACACAGCGGGACAAAGCGGGACACAGTGGGGGACACAGCAGGGATACATCGGGGACACTGCGGGACACAGAGGGACACAGAGGGACACAGCGGGGGACACAGCCGTACACAGCGGGGACACAGCAGGACATTGTGGGGACACAGTGAGGACACAGCGGGACACAGCGGGACACAGAGGGACACAGCGGGGACTAAGCGGGTACAAATTGGGACACAGCGGGACACAGCAGGACAAAGCGGGGACACAGCGGGGGGGACAGCGGGGGACACAGAGGGGGACACAGCGGGGACACAGCCAGACACAGGGGGACACAGCGGGACACAGCGAGACACAGCAGGACAAAGGGGGAACACAGCGGGGTACACAGTTAGGACACAGCGGGACACAGCAGGGGACACAGTGGGGGACACAGCCGGACACAGCGGGTTACACAGCGGGGTACAGCGGGGCCAAACCGGGGGACAGCGGGGACACAGCGGGAGACAGCGGGTACACAGCGGGACACAGCGGGGGACAAAGAGGGACACAGCGGCGGACACAGCGGGGGACACAGCTGGGACACAGCAGGACACAGCGGGGACACAGCGGTGGACACATTGAGCACACAGCGGGACACAGCGAGAAACAGCGGGACACAGCGGGGGACACAGTGGGGGACACTGGGGACACTACGGAGAACCGAGGGGACACAGTTGGACACAGCGGGGGACAGCGGGGACACAGCAGCGACACAGTGGGACACAGCGGGGGACACAGCAGAAGACACAGCGGGACACAGCGGGGGACACAGCGGGACATAGCGGGACACAGCGGGACACAGGGGGACACAGCGGGGGACAAAGCGATTACACAGCGGGACACAGCGGTAAACAGCGGGACACAGCCGGGGACACAGCGGGGGACAACGGGGACACTACGGGGGACAGAGGGGACAGAGAGGGAAACAGCGGGGGACAGCGGGCACACAGCGGGACACAGCAGGACACAGAGGGGACACAGCGAGGACACAGCCGGACACAGCGGGACACAGCGGGGACCCATCGGGCACCTTCCGGGGGACAGCGGGGAGACAGCCGGACACAGCGGGGGACAGCGGGGACACAGCGGGACACAGTGGGATACAGAGGGACACAGCGGGGACACAGCGGGACACAGCGGGGTACACAGCGAGAAACAGCGGGGGACACAGAGGAACACAGCAAGGGACACAGCGGGAGACACAGCGGGACACAGCAGGGACACAGAGGTTCATAGCGTGGGACACAGCGGGGGATATAGTGCGATAAAACGGGGGACACAGCGGGACACACCTTGGACACAAACGGGGACACAGCGGGGAACACAGCGGAAGACACAGCGGGACACAGTGAGGGACACAGCGAGGACACAGCGCAACACTGCGTGACACAGCGGGGACACAGCGGGTCACAGCGGGGGACACAGCGAGGACACAGAGGGACACAGCGAGACACAGCGAGACACAGCAGGGACACAGGGGGGGAGACAGCGGGGCACACAGGGGCGGACACAGCGGGGGACAAAGCGGGACACAGCAGGAGACACAGCGGGAGACATAGTGGAGGACCCAACGAGGGACACAGCGGGACATAGCGGGCGACACAGCGGGGTGTACAGCCGGGACACAGCGTCTACACAGTGGGTACACAGCGGGGACACAGTGGGACACAGCGGGAATACAGCGGAGACACACGGGGACACAGCGGGACACATTGGGGAACACGGCGGGACACAGTGGAACACAGCGGGGGACAGAGCGGGACAAAACTGGGGACAAAGCGCGGACACAGCGAGACACAGAGGGGACACGGCAGGGGACACAACGGGACATAGCAGGGACACAGCGGGGGACACAGAGAGGATACAGCATAACACAGCGGGACACAGCGGGGACACAGCGGGGGAGACAGCGAGGCACACAGCGGCGGACACAGCGGGGGACACAGCAGGACACAGCGGGAGACACAGCGGGGGACATAGTGGGGGACCCAGCGAGGGACCCAGCGGGACATAGAGGGCGTCATAGCGGGGTGTACAGCCGGGACACAGCGGGAACACAGAGGGCACACAACGGGGACACAGTGGGACACAGCGGGAACAAAGCGGAGACACAGCGGGACACAGAGGGACACACAGGGACACAGCGGGGGACACAGCAGTACACAGCGGGGACACAGCGGGACACAACGGGGGACACAGAGGGGATACAGCCGGGGACAGAGCGGGGGACATAGCGGGGGACACAACGGGGACACAGCGGGACACAGCGGGACACAGCGGGGACTCAGCGGGGTACAAAGCGAGACACAGCGGGACACAGCAGAACAAAGCAGGGACACAGCGGGGGAGAGAGCGGGGGACACAGCGGGGGACACAGAGGGGCCAGAGCGGGACACAGGGTGACACAGCGAGGACACAGTGGGGACACAGTGGAACACAGCAGGGACACAGCGGGGACACAGCGAGACACAGCGGGACACAGCGGGGACACAGCGGGGTACACAGTTAGGACACAGCGGGAAACAACAGCACACAGCAGTACATAGCGGGGGACAAAGTGGGGACACATCGGGGACACAGTGGGAGATAGCGGGACACAGCTGGACAGAGCAAGGGACACAGCGGGGGACACAGCGGGGCACAACGGGGGACACAGAGGGGGTGAGGGGGTCAAACCGGCGGACAGCGGGGACACAGCGGGGGACAGCGGGTACACAGCGGGACACAGCGGGGGACACAGAGGGACACATCGGGGGACACAGCGGAACACAGCGGGCGACACAGCAGTGGACACGGCGGGGACACGGCGGGGAAATGGTGTGGACACAGCGGGGACACAGCTGGGGACACAACGAGAACACAGGGGGAAACAACGGGACACAGCAGGGAAAAAGCGGGGACACAGCGGGGGACACTGCGAGAACACAGCGGGACAAAACGGGACACAGCGGGACACAGCGGGGAAACAATGGGGGAGTGAGCGGGGAACACAGCCGGGACATAGAGGGACACAGCGGGAACACAGCGGGGACAAAGTGGGACAAAGTGGTCCACAGCGGGAACACAGCGGAGCTCACAGCGAGGACACAGCAGGACAAAGCAAGACAAAGCAGGGGACACAGCGTGGACACATCCGGGACACAGCGGGACACAGAGTGACACAGAGGGACACAGCAGGGGACACAGCAGGACACAGCGGGGAACACAGCGGGACACAGCGGGGACATAGCGGGACACAGCGGGGGACAGTGAGGGGACACAGCAGGACACAGAGGGACACAACGGAACACAGCGGGACACAGCGCGGGACACAGAGGGTAACTGGCGGGACACACCGAGGACACAGCGGGACACAGTGGGAACACAGCCGGGACACAGCGAGGACACAGCGGGACACAGCGTGACACAACTGGGTAACAGCGGGACACAGCATGACACAGGGGGACACAGCGGAGACACAGCAGGACATTGGGGGACACAGGGAGGACACAGCGGGACACAACGGGGGACACAGCGGGTGACAGCGGGGACACTCCGGGGGACAGAGGGTACATAGCGGGACACAGCGGGGGACAGCGGGGACACAGTGGGGGACACAGTTGGGGACACAGCGGGACACAGCGGGACACAGTAGGACACAGCGGGGACACAGCGGTGGACACAGCGAGTACACAGCGGGACACAGCGGGACACAGCGGGACACAGTGGGACACAGCGGGGGACACAGTGGGGGACACATGGGATACTCCAGAGAACCGAGGGGACACAGTTGGACACAGCGGGGGACAGCGGGGACACAGTGGGGGAGACAGTTGGGGACACAGCGGGACACAGCGGGACACAGCAGGACACAGCGGGGACACAGCGGTGGACACAGCGAGTACACAGCGGGACACAGCGGGACACAGCGGGACACAGCGGGGGACACAGTGGGGGACACATGGGATACTCCAGAGAACCGAGGGGACACAGTTGGACACAGCGGGGGACAGCGGGGACACAGCGGGACACAGCGAGGACACAGCGGGACACAGCGGGACACAGCGGGGACACAGCAGAACACAGTGGGGGACACAGCAGGGGACACAGTGGGACACAGCGGGGGACACAGCGGGACATAGCGGGACACAGCGGGACACAGCGGGGAGACAGCGGGGGACAAAGTGATTATACAGTGGGACACAGCGGTACACAGCGGGACACAGCAGGGGACACAGCCGGGGACAATGGGGATACTACGGGTGACAGAGTTGACACTGAGGGACACAGAGGGGGACAGCGGGCACACAGCGGGACACAGCGGGACACAGAGGGGACACAGCGGGAACACAGTGGGGACCCTCTGGGGACAGAGGGAACACAGCGGGACACAGCGGGGGACAGCGGGGACATAGGGAGACAAAAGGACATAGCGGGACACAGCGGGGACACAGATGGGAAGAGCGGTTACACAACGGGTCAGACTGGGGACACAGTGGGGGACAGCGGGGACACAGCGAGACACAGCGGGGTACACAGCAGGAAACAGCGGGGGACACAGTGGAACACAGCAAGGGACACAGCAGGAGACACAGCGGGACACAGCAGGGACACAGAGGGACACAGCGTGGGACAGAGCGGGGGACATGGTGAGACAAAACGGGGGACACAGCGGGACACACCGTGGACACAGTGGGGGACAGAGCGGGACACAGCGGGGGACAAAGCGGGGACACAGCGGGACACAGCGGGGGACACAGCGAAACACAGCGGGACACAGCAGGGACACGACGTGGTACACAGCGGGGACACAGCGGGGACACAGAAGGACACAGCGGGACACAGCGGGGAATCAGCGGGGGACACAGCGGGACACAGCGGGGACACAGCTGGACACAGCGGGGACATATCGGGACCCAGCGGTGGACACAGCGGGACACAGCGGGGGACACAGCGGGACACAGCGGGGACACAGCAGGGGAGAAAGCGGGGCACAGAGCGGGGGACACAGCGGTGGACACAGCGGGACACAACGGGAGACACAGCGGGGGACATAGTGGGGGACCCATCGAGGGACACAGCGGGACACAGCAGGGACCCAGCAGGGGACACAGTGGGATACAGCAGGGGACACAGCGGGAGACACAGTGGGGATATAGTGGGACACAACGGGGGACAAAGCGGGCACACATTGGGACACAGTGGGGGACCCAGCAGGACACAGCGGGACACAGCGGGGGACACAGCGGGACACAGCGGGGACACAGCGGGGGACACAACTGGGACACATCGGGTCACAGCGGGGGACACATCGGGACACAGCGGGACACAGTGGGTCACAGAGGGGGACACAGCTGTACACAGCGGGGACACAGCGGGGATACATTGGGGAACAGAGTGGGACACAGCGGGAGACACAGCGGGACATTGCTGAACACAGCGGGACACAGCGGGGACACAGCGGGACACAGCGTGGCCACAGCTGGACACAGCAGGGACACATTGGGACACAGCGGTGGACACAGTGGTACATAGCGGGGGACACATCGGGACACAGCAGGGACACGACGTGGTACACAGCGGGGACACAGTGGGGACAAAGAAGGACACAGCGGGACACAGCAGAGACACAGCGGGGGACACAGCGGGACAGAGCGGGGACACAGCTGGACAGAGCGGGGACACATCGGGATCCAGCAGTGGACACAGCGGGACACAGCGGGGGACACAGCGGGACACAGCGGGACACAGCAATGACACGACGGGGGACACAGCGGGGACAAAGCGAGACACAGTGTGGGACACAGATCGAAACAGCTGGGACACAGCGGGGGACACAGCGAGACAGAGCGGGACACAGCGGGGACACAGCCGGGAACACAGCGAGGGACACAGCAGGACACAGCGGGGGACAAAGAGAGGACACAGCGTGACACAGCGGGGACACAGCGGGACACAGCGGGGGAACACAGCGGTAAACAGCGTGGACACACCGCGGGACACAACGGCGGACACAGAGCGACACAGCGGGGGACACAGCGGGACACAGCGGGACAGAGCAGGGACACAGCGGGGGACACAGCGGGGAACATAGCTGGACACAGCCGGACACAGCAGGGACACAGCGGGGACACAGCGAGACACAGCGGGAAACAGCTTGGGACACAGCGGGGCACAGAGGGACACAGCAGGACACAGCGTGGACACAGCGTTGGACACAGCAGAACACAACGGGGAAACAGCTAGACACAGCAGGGACACATCGGGACACAGAGGGGGACACAACTGGACACAGCGGGGGACACAGGGGGACACAGCAGGACACAGCAGGTACACAGCAGGGGACACAGCGGGGACACAGCTGGACACAGCGGGGACACAGCGAGGACACAGCGGGCCACAACTGGACATACCGGGGACACAGCTGAACACAGCGGGGTACACAGCGGGACAAAGCGGGGAACCAGCGGGGGACACAGCGGGACACAGCAGGGGACACAGAGAGGGACACAGTGGGGATATAGTGGGACACAGCGGGGGACACAGCGGGCACACATCGGGACACAGTGGGGGACACAGCGGGGACACAGCGGGGGACACAACCGGAACACATCGGGACACAGCGGGGGACAAAGCGGGACACAGTGGGACACAGCGGGGGACACAGCTGTACACAGCGGGGACACAGTGGGGACACATCGGGGGACACAGTGGGACACAGCGGGAGACACAGCGGGACACAGCGGGGACACAATGGGGACACAGCCGGACACAGCGGGGACACAGCTTGACATAGCGGGGACACATCGGGACACAGCAGTGGACACAGCAGGACACAGCGGGGGACACAGCGGGACACAGCGGGACACAGCAGGGACACGATGGGGTACACAGCAGGGACACCGCGAGTACACAGCGGGACACAGCGGGACACAGTGGGGACACAGCGTGGGACACAGCGGGACACAGCGGGACACAGCGGGAACACAGCGGGGGACACAGCCGGGACAAAGCGGGACAAAGCGTGGGACACAGAGGGACACAGCGGGACACAGCGGGACTCAGTGGGACACAGCGGGACACAGTGGGTGACACAGTGGGACACAGCGGGGACACAGCGGGGGACACAGCGGGGATAAAACGGGGACAGAGCGGGGGACATAGCTGGGCACAGCCAGACAGAGCAGGGACAGAGCGGGACACAGCCGGAACACAGGGGGAAAACAGCAGGGCCACAGGGGTGACACAGCGGGACACAACGGGAAACACAGCGGGACACAGCGGGAAACAGCAAGGACACAGCGGGACACAGCAGGACACAGCGGGACACATCGGGGACACAGAGGGGACACAACGGGGACACAGCGAGAAAGAGCAGGGACACAGCGGGGCACAGCGGGACACAATGGGACACAGGGGGGACACAGCGGGACACAGAAGGGACACAGAGGGGGACACAGCGGGGGACACAGCGGGGACACAGCGGAGACACAGCGGGGACACAGGGGGACACAGCGGGGACACAGCGGGACACAATGGGGGACACAGCGGGACACAACAGTACACAGAGGGACACCGTGGGGACACAGGGTGGGACACAGCCGGATACAGCATGGGACACAATCGGGGACACTGCGGGACACAGCGGGGACACAGCGGGGACACAGCGGGGGACACAGCGGGGGACAGAGCGAGGGATACAGCAGGAAACAGCGGGGACACAGCGGGACCCCGCGGGGGACACAGTGGGATACAGCGGGGAACAAGGCGAGGACACAGCGGGACCCAGCGGGACACAACGAGGACACAGCGGTGGACACAGTTTGGGACAAAGCGAGGACACACCTGGACAGAGCGGGTGACACAGCTAGGACACACCGGGACACAGCGGGACACAACGGATGACACAGCGGGATACAGCGGGGGACACAGTGGGACACAATGGGGCACAGTGGGGACACAGCGGGGAACATAGCGGGACACAGCGTGACACAGCGTGACACAGTGGGGGACACAGCGGAACACAGCTGGGACACAGCGGGGGACACAGCGGGACACAGCGGCGACACAGCGGGGGACACAGTGGGGTACACAGCGAGACACAGCGGGGGACACAGCGAGGACACAGCGGGACACAGCGTGGACACAGTGGGACACAGCGGAGGGACACAGCGGGAAACAGCGTGGACACAGCGGGGGACACAACGGGGGACATAGGGCGACACAGAGGGGACACAGAGGGACACAGAGGTGACACAGCGGGGACACATAGGGACACAGCGGTGGACACAGCGGGACACAGCGGGGGACACAGTGGGACACAACAGGGACAGCAGGGACACGACGGGGTACACAGCGGGGACACAGCGGGGACACAGCAGGGGGCACAGCGGGGACACAGCTGGACACAGTGGGGACACAGCGGGACAAAGCGGGGACACAGCGGGGGACACAGCTGGGACACAGCGAGACACAGTGGGGGACACAGCTGGACACAGCTGGGACACAGCGGGGGACACAGCGATACACAGCGCGACACAGTGGGGACACAGCGGGGGACACAGCGAGGGACACAGCGGGACACAGCGGGGGAAACAGCGAGGACACAGCAGGACACAGCGGGGACACAGCGGGACAAAGCGGGGGGACACAGCGGGGAACACAGCGAGGGACACAGCGGGACACAGCGGGGGAAACAGCGAGGACACAGCAGGACACAGCGGGGACACAGCGGGACAAAGCGGGGGGACACAGCGGGAAACAGCGTGGACACACTGCGGGACACACCTGCGGACACAGGGCGACTAGCGGGGGACACAGCGGGACACAGCGGGACACAGCAGGGACACAGAGAGGGACACAGTGGGGGACATAGCTGGACACAGCCGGACACAGCAGGGACAAAGCGGGGACACAGCGGGACACAGCTTGGGACACAGCGGGGCACAGCGGGACACAGCGGGACACAGCGAGGACACAGCGTTGGACACAGCGGGACACAATGGGGAAACAGCTGGACACAGCAGGTACACATCGGGACAAAGCGGGGGACACAGCGGGACACAGCGGGGGACACAGCGGGACACAGCAGGTACACAGCAGGGGACACAGCGGGGACACAGAGGGACACAGCGGGGACACAGCGAGGACACAGCAGGCCACAACTGGACATATCGGGGACACAGCTGAACACAGCGGGGTACACAGCGGGACAAAGCGGATACAAAGCGAGGACACAGCGGGACACAGCTGGACATATCGGGGACACAGCTGAACACAGCGGGGTACACAGTGGGACAAAGCGGGGAACCAGCGGGGGACACAGCGGGACACAGCAGGGCACACAGAGGGACACAGCGG
Source organism: Dipodomys merriami (assembly GCF_024711535.1). Classification (NCBI taxonomy): domain Eukaryota; kingdom Metazoa; phylum Chordata; class Mammalia; order Rodentia; family Heteromyidae; genus Dipodomys; species Dipodomys merriami. The sequence continues at coordinate 167,668 of NW_027202521.1, read as the reverse complement.
GGACACAGAAGGACACAGTGGGGACACAGCAGGGACACAGCGGTACACAGCGGGGGAAACAGCCGGGGACACAGCAGGACAGAGGGGGACACAGCAGGGACACAGCGGGGGACACACCGGGGGACACAGCGGGACACAACGCGGACACAGCGAGGACACAGCGTGACAAAGCGGGGACACAGTGGCTACTCAGCGGGGGACACAGCGGGGGACAAACCGGGACACCACGGGAAACAACGGGACACAGCGGGACACAGCAGGGACACAGCGGGGACACAGTGGGGGACACAGCGGGACACAGCGGGGGACAGAGCGAGGACACAGCGGGACACATCCGGGACACAGCGGGGAGACAGCCCGGGACACAGAGGGACACAGGAAGGGACACAGCGAGGACACAGCGGGACACAGCGGGACACAGGGGACACAGCAGGGTCACAGCCCGGGACACAGCGAGACACAGCAGGGACACAGCGGGGACACAGCGGGGACACAACGGGGGACAAAGCGAGGACACAGCGGGACACAACGGGGACACAGTGTGGACTCAGCGGGGGACACAGCGCGGGACAAACCGGGACACCACAGGAAACAGCGGGACACAGCGGGACACAGCAGTGGCACATCGGGGACACAGCGGGGGACACAGCGGAACACAGCGGGGGACACAGCGAGGACACAGCGGGACACAGCGGGACACATTGGGGACACAGCAGGGACACAGCCCGGGACACAGCGAGACACAGCAGGGACACAGCGGGGACACAGCGGGGACACAACGGGGGACAAAGCGAGGACACAGCGGGACACAACGGGGACACAGTGTGGACTCAGCGGGGGACACAGCGCGGGACAAACCGGGACACCACAGGAAACAGCGGGACACAGCGGGACACAGCAGTGGCACATCGGGGACACAGCGGGGGACACAGCGGAACACAGCGGGGGACACAGCGAGGACACAGCGGGACACAGCGGGACACATTGGGGACACAGCAGGGACACAGCCTGGGACACAGCGGGAGACACAGCGGATCAAAGTGGGTACACAGCGGGGACACAGTGGGGACAAAGCAGGACACAGGGTGACACTGCGGGACACAGCGGGGACACAGCGGGGGACATAGCGAGGACACAGCGGGACACAGCGAGACAGAGCGGGGACACAGCGGGGACACAGCGGGGACACTCCTTGGGACAGAGGGGACACAGTGGGACACAGCAGGGGACAGTAGGGACACAGCAGGTCACAGCGGGACACAGCGGGACACAGCGGGGAAACAGCGGGGGACAGCGGAGAAACAGCGGGACACAGAGGGGATACAGCGGGGACACAGCGGGGACACAGTGGGTGACAGCGGGGACACAACGGAACACAGCGGGACACAGAGGGGACACAGAGGGGACACAGCGGGGACACAGCGGGGATACAGCAGGGACACATCGGCGGACACAGCGGGGGAATCAGTGGGGAACTCAGCGGGACAAAGCGGGGACACAGTTGGACACAGTGGGACAGACAGCGGGACACATCGGGGACACAGCGAGGACACAGAGGGACACAGCGGGACAAAGTGGGACACAGCGGGACACAGCAGGGGAAACAGCGAGACACAGCGGGAGACACAGCAGGACACAGCGGGGGACAAAGCAAAACACAGCAGGGGCATAGCGAGGACACAGCGGGACACAGCGGGGACAGCGGGGGACACAGCGAGGTCACAGCGGGACACAGCGGGGACACAACGAGGACACAGAGGGCGACAGCGGGACACAGCGGGGGACAGCGGGGGACACAGCGGGGGACAGCGGGGGACACAGCGGGTACAGAGCGAGGACACAGCAGGACACAGCAGGGACAGAGAGGGGGACACAGCAAGACATAGCGGGACACAGCAGGGACACAGCAGGACACAGCGGAGGACACAGACGGGGACACAGCGGGACACATCGGAGACACAGAGGGGACCCAGCGGGGGACATAGCTGGACACAGCGGGGACACAGCGGGGACACAGCTGGACACAGCGGGATACACACCTGGACACAGCGGGGACACAGAGAGGACACAGGGTGGACACAGCAGGGGACACAACGGGACACAGCGGGACACAACTGGACACAGTGGGGACACAGCGAGGGACACAGCAGTGACACAGCGGGACACAGCGTGCCACAGCGGAGGACACAGCGGGGCACAACGAGGGATACATTGGGGACAAAGCAGGACACAGTGCGGACACAGTTGGACACAGAGGGGACACAGCGGGGGAATCAGTGGGGAACACAGCGGGAGAATGCGGGGACACAGCGAGGACACAGTGGGACACAGCGATACACAACGGGACACAGCGGGGACAGAGCGAGGACACAGCGGGACACAGCGGGGGACAGAGCGGGGGACACAGCGGGTGACACAGCGGGACACAGCGGGGACACAGCAGGACAAAGTGGGGACACAGCGATGACACAGTGGGGACACAGCGGAGACACAGCAGGATACAGCGTGGACACGGCGGGGACACAGCGAGGACACAGCCGGACACATCGGGACACAGCAGGACACAGCGGAACACAGCGGGGGACACAGCGAGGACACAACGGGACACAGCAAGACACAGCGGGGAAAAAGCGGGGACACTCCAGGGGACAGTGGGGACAGAGTGGGCCACAGTGGGGGATAGCAGGGACACAGCGGATCACAGCGGGGACACAGCCGCACAAAGAGGGACACAGCAGGGATACAGCGGGACAGAGCGGGGGACATATCGGGACACAGCGGGACACATCGGGGGACACAGTAGAACACAGCAAGGGACACAGCGGGACACAGTGGGGGAAAAAGCGAGGACAAAGCGAGACACAGTGGGACACATCGGGGACACAGCAGTGACACAGCGGGGCACACAGGGGTACACAGTGGGGACACAGTGGGGACACAGCGGGGACACAGCAGGACACAGCGGGACACAGCGGGGACACAGCGGGGGACACAGCGAGGACACAACGGGACACAGCGAGACACAGCGGGGAAAAAGCGGGGACACTCCAGGGGACAGTGGGGACAGAGTGGGCCACAGTGGGGGATAGCAGGGACACAGCGGATCACAGCGGGACACAGCAGGACAGAGCGGGGGACAGCGTGGACACAACGGGACACAGCGGGACACATTGGGGACACGGCGGGGTCACAGCGGGGGACACAGTGGGACACAGTGGGGACACAGCGGGGACAGAGCTGGACAAAGCGGGGACACAGCGTGGGACACAGCTGGGGAAACAGCTGGACACTGCGGGGACACAGTTGGACACAGCGGGGTACAGAGCGGGACACATCGGGGACACAGGGAGGACACAGCGGGACACAGAGGGACACAACGGGACACAGTGGATCAGAGCAGGGACACAGCGGGGACACAGCAGCGGACACAGCGGGACACAGCGGGGGACAAAGCGGGACACAGTGGAGAACAAAGTGGGACACAGCCGGGACCAATCAGGACACAGTGGGGACACAGCGGTGACACAGCGGGATACAGCAGGGACAAAGCGGGACACAGTGGGGACACAGCGGGGGACACAGCGGGGGGCACAGTGGGGGACACAGCGGGGAACACAGCGGGACAGAGCGAGGACACAGCGGGACACAGCGGGGGACACAGCGGGGGACACATCGGGACACAGGGCAGGACACAGCGAGGACAAAGAGGGGACACAGCGGGGACACAGTGGGACACAGCGGGACACAGCGGGGATACAGCGGGACACAGCTGGACACAGTGGGATACACAGCGGGACACAGCGGGGACACAGCGGGACACAGCGGGACAGAGTGGGGACAAAGGGGGAGACACAGCGGGGGACAGAGCGGACACAGCGGGGACACAGCGGGGACACAGCAGCGGACACAGCGGGACACAGTGGGAAAGCGGGGACACAGCGGGACACAGCGGGGACACAGTGGGTGACAGCGGGGACACAACGGGACACAGCGGGACACATCAGGGACACAGCAGGGTCACAGCGGGACACAGACGACACAGCGACGACACAGCGGGAACACAGCTGGACACAGCGGGATACACAGTGGGACACAGTGTGGACACAGCGAGGACACAGCGGGACACAGCGGGACACAGAGGGACACAGCGGGGACACAGCAGGACACAGCCGGGGACACAGCAGGGACACAGCGTGACACAGCGGGGACACAGTGGGTGACAGCCCGGACACAACGGAACACAGCGGGACACAGCGGGACACAGTGGGGACACAGCAGAGGACACAGCGAAGACACAGTGGGACACAGCAGGACACAGCGGGTCACAGCGAGACACAGCGGGACACAGCGGGGACAGAGTGAGGGACAGCGGGGAAACAGCGGGTGACACAGCGAAGACACAGCAGGACACAGCAGGGGACACAGCGGGAGACACAGCGGGACATAGCGGGGGACAAAGCGAGGACACAGCGGGGACACAGCGGGGACACAGCGGGACACAGCTGGACACAGCAGGGAACACAGCAGGACACAGCGGGGGACTCAGAGGGACACAGCGGGGGACACAGTGACGACACGGACACAGTGGAAAACATTGGGGACACAGCAGGGACACCGCGGGGGACACAGCGGGAAACACCATGGACACAGCGGGGACACAGCGGGGACACAGTTGGACACAGAGGGTTACACAGCGGGGGACAACCGGACACAGCGGGACACAGCGGGACACAGCTGGGGACACAGTGGAACACAGCAGGAGACACAGCGGGACACAGACGACACAGACACAGCGGCGACACAGCGGGAACACAGCTGGACACAGCGGGATTCACAGCGGGACACAGCGGGACAGAGCGGGGGACAGAGGGAGACAGAGGGGGACACAGCGGGACACAGCGGGACACAGCGGTGGACACAGCGTGACACAGCGGGGGACACAGCGGGACACAGCTGAGGACACAGCGAGAATACAGCGCGACACATCGGGGACAGAGCGGGGACACAGTGGTGGACACAGAGGATCAAAGCGTGGACACAGCGGGGAAACAGTGGGGACACAGTAGGACACAGTGTTACACTGCGGGACACAGCGGGGACACAGCGGGTGACACAGCGAGGACACAGCGGGACACAGCAGAACACAGTGAGACAAAGCGGGGACACAGCGGGGACACTCCATGGGACAGCAGAGACACAGTGGGACACAGCGGGGGACAGCAGGGACACAGCAGGTCACAGCGGGACACAGCTGGGAAACAGCAGGGGACAGCGTGGAAACAGTGGGACACAGAGGGGACACAGGGGGACACAGCAGGACACAGCGGGGACACAGTGGGTGACAGCGGGGACACAATGGAACACAGCGGGACTAAGAGGGGACAAAGCGGGGACACAGCGGAACACAGCGGGGGACACAGCGTGACACAAACGACACAGACGTCACAGACCCAGCGGCGTCACAGCGGGAACACAGCTGGACACAGCGGGATTCACAGCGGGACACAGCGGGGACACAGCGAGGACACAGGGGGACAGAGCGGGGGACAGACGGGGACACAGCGGGACACAGCGGTGGACACAGCGTGACACAGCGGGGGACACAGCGGGACACAGCTGGGGACACAGCGAGAACACAGCGCGACACATCGGGGACACAGCGGGGACACAGTGGTGGACACAGAGGATCAAAGCGGGGACACAGCGGGTCCACAGTGGGGACACAGTAGGACACAGGGTGACACTGCGGGACACAGCGGGGACACAACGGGGGACACAGCGAGGACACAGCGGGACACAGCAGAACACAGCGAGACACAGCGGGGTCACAGCGGGGACAAACCATGGGACAGCAGAGACACAGTAGGACACAGCTGAGGACAGCAGGGACACAGCAGGTCACAGCTGGACACAGCGGGACACAGCTGGGAAACAGCGGGGGACAGTGGGGAAACAGCGGGACACAGAGCGGACACAGCGGGGACACAGCGGGACACAGCGGGGACACATTGGGTGACAGCGGGGACACAATGGAACACAGCAGGACACAGAGGGGACACAGCCGGGACACAGCGGGCACACAGCAGGGACACATTGGGGGACACAGCGGGGGAATCAGTGGGGAACACAGTGGGACACAGCGGGGACACAGTTGGACACAGTGTGACAGACAGCTGGACACATCGGGGACACAGCGAGGACACAGAGGGACACAGCGGGACAAAGCGGGACACAGCGGGACACAGCAGGGGAAACAGCGGGACACAGCGGAGTACACAGCGGGACAGAGCGGGGACAAAGAAGGACACAGTGGGGACACAGCAGGGACACAGCGGTACACAGCGGGGGAAACAGCCGGGGACACAGCGGGACACACCGGGACACAGCGGGATTGAGAGGGACACAGCGGGGACACAGCGGGGGACACAGCGGGGGACACAGCGGGACACAACGGGGGACACAGCGAGGACACAGCGTGACACAGCGGGGACACAGTGGCTATTCAGCGGGGGACACAGCGGGGGACAAACCGGGACACCACGGGAAACTTCGGGACACAGCGGGGGACACAGCGAGGACACAGCGAAACACAGTGGGACACATCGGGGACACAGCAGAGACACAGCCCGGGACACAGCGGGACACGCCGCGGACACAGCGGGGACTAACCGGGGGACACAGCGGGGGATAAACCGGGACACGACGAGAAACAGCGGGACACACCGGGATACAGCGGGGAAACAGAGGGGACAAAGCTGGGGACAAAGCGGTACACAGCGTGGGAAACAGCAAGGACACAGCGGGACACAGCGGGACACATCGGGGACACAGCGGGGAGACAGTCCGGCACACAGAGGGACACAGCAGGGGACAAAGCAAGGACACAGCGGGACACATCGGGGACACAGCGATGACACAGCCCTGGAAACAGCGAAACACAGCGGGGACACAGTGGGGACACAGCAGGGACACAACAGGGGACAAAGCGAGGACACAGTGGGGACTCAGCGGTGGACAAAGCTGGACACAGCGGAGGACACAGCGGGACACAGCGGGGACAAAGAAGGACACAGTGGGGACACAGCAGGGACACAGCGAATCAAAGGGGGGACACAGCGGGGACAAAGTGGGGACACAGCAGGACACAGAGTGACACAGTGGTACACAGCGGGGACACAGCGGAGGACACAGCGGGACACAGCAGGACACAGCGGGGGACACAGCAGGGACACAGCGTGACACAGCGGGGACACAGTGGATGACAACCCGGACACAACGGAACACAGAGGGACACAGCGGGACACAGCGGAGGACAAAGCGAGGACACAGCGGGACACAGCAGGACACAGCGGGGACAGAGCGGGGACACTCCATGGGACAGCGGGGACACAGCGGGACACAGCGGGGGACAGCAGGGACACAGCGGGTCACAGCGAGACACAGCGGGTCACAGCGAGACACAGCAGGACACAGCGGGGACACAGTGGGGGACAGCGGGGACACAGCGGGGTCACAGCGGGGGAATCAGTGTTGAACACAGTGGGACACAGCGGGGACACAGTTGGACACAGCGGGATACAGAGCGGGACAGATCGGGGACACAGCGAGGACACAGCAGGACATAGCAGGGGACACAGCGGGGGACACAGCGGGACATAGCGGGGGACAAAGCGAGGACACAGCGGGGAACACAGAAGGACACAGCGGGGGACTCAGAGGGACACAGCGGGGGACACAGTGACGACACGGACACAGTGGAAAACATTGGGGACACAGCAGGGACACAGCGGGGGACACAGCGGGAAACACCATGGACACAGCGGGGACACAGCTGGACACAGCGGGTTACACAGCGGGGGACACAACGGGACATAGCGGGACACAGCGGGACACAGCGGGGGACAACCGGACACAGCGGGACACAGCGGGACACAGCGGGGGACACAGTGGAACACAGCGGGAGACACAGCGGGACACAGACGACACAGACACAGCAGCGACACAGCGGGAACACAGCTGGACACAGCGGGATTCACAGCGGGACACAGCGGGACAGAGCGGGGGACAGAGGGAGACAGAGGGGGACACAGCGGGACACAGCGGGACACAGCGGTGGACACAGCGTGACACAGCGGGGGACACAGCAGGACACAGCTGAGGACACAGCGAGAATACAGCGCGACACATCGGGGACACAGTGGTGGACACAGAGGATCAAAGCGGGGACACAGCGGGGACACAGTGGGGACACAGTAGGACACAGTGTTACACTGCGGGACACAGCGGGGACACAGCGGGTGACACAGAGAGGACACAGCGGGACACAGCAGAACACAGCGAGACACAGCGGGGACACAGCGGGGACACTCCATGGGACAGCGGAGACACAGTGGGACACAGCGGAGGACAGCAGGGACACAGCAGGTCACAGCGGGACACAGCGGGACACAGCTGGGAAACAGCGGGGGACAGCGGGGAAACAGCGGGACACAGAGGGGACACAGGGGGACACAGCGGGGACACAGTGGGTGACAGCGGGGACACAACGGAACACAGCGGGACACAGAGGGGACAAAGCGGGGACACAGCGGAACACAGCGGGGGACACAGCGTGACACAGACGACACAGACGACACAGACCCAGCGGCGTCACAGCAGGAACACAGCTGGACATAGCGGGATTCACAGTGGGACACAGCGGGGACACAGCGGGATTCACAGCGGGACACAGCGGGGACACAGCGAGGACACAGCGGGACACAGCGGGACACAGGGGGACAGAGCGGGGACACAGACGACACAGACCCAGCGGCAACACAGCAGGAACACAGCTGGACACAGCGGGATTCACAGCGGGACACAGCGGGGACACAGTGAGGACACAGCGGGACAAAGCGGGACACAGCGGGACAGAGCGGGGGACAGAGGGGGACAGAGGGGGACACAGCGGTACACAGCGGTGGACACAGTGTGACACAGCGGGGGACACAGCGGGACACAGCTGGGGACACAGCGAGAACACAAGGCGACACATCGGGGGACACAGCTGGGACACAGTGGTGGACACAGAGGATCAAAGCGGGGACACAGTGGGGGCACAGTGGGGACACAGTAAGACACAGTGTGACACTGCGGGACACAGCGGGGACACAGCAATGGACACAGCGAGGACACAGCTGGACACAGCACAACACAGCGAGACACAGCGGGGACACAGCGGGGACACAGCGGGGACACTCCATGGGACAGCGGAGACACAGTGGGACACAGCGGGGGACAGCAGGGACACAGCAGGTCACAGCTGGACACAGCGGGAAATAGCTGGGAAACAGCGGGGGACAGTGGGGAAACTGCGGGTCACAGAGGGGACACAGCGGGGACACAGCGGGACACAGCGGCGACACAGTGGGTGACAGCGGGGACACAACGGAACAAAGCGGGACACAGAGGGGACACAGCGGGGACACAGCGGGGACACAGCAGGGACACATCGGGGGACACAGCGGGGGAATCAGTGGGGAACACAGCGGGACACAGCGGGGACACAGTTGGACACAGTGTGACAGACAGCTGGACACATCGGAGACACAGCGAGGACACAGAGGGACACAGCAGAACAAAGCGGAACACAGCGTGACACAGCAGGGGACACAGCGGGACACAGCGGGGACAAAGAAGGACACAGTGGGGACACACCGGGACACAGCGGGACAGAGCGGGGGAAACAGCCGGGGACACATCGGGACACACCGGGACACAGTGGGACAGAGCGGGACACAGCGGGGACACAGCGGGGGACACAGCGGGGGACACAGCGGGACACAACATGGGACACAGCGAGGACACAGCGTGACACAGCGGGGACACAGTGGCTATTCAGCGGGGGATACAGCGGGGGACAAACCAGGACACCACTGGAAACATCGGGACACAGCGGGACACAGCAGGGACACAGCGGGTCACAGCGGGGGACACAGCGGGACACAGCGGGGGACACAGCGAGGACACAGTGGGACACAGCGGGACACAGCGGGGACACAGCGAGGACATAGCGGGACAGAGTGGGACACAGCGCGAACACTCCAGGGGAGAGCGGGGACACAGCGGGACACAGCGGGGGACAGCAGGGACACAGCGGGTCACAGCGGGACACAGCGGGGACACAGTGGGGGACAGCGGGGAAACAGCGGGGTACAGAGAGGACACAGCGGGGACACAGCAGGACACAGCGGGGACACAGTGGGTGACAGCGGGGACACAACGGGACACAGCGGGACATATTGTGGACACAGCAGGGTCACAGCGAGGGACACAGCTCGACACATCGGGGACTCAGCGGGAACACAGCGTGGAACACAGCAGGGGAATCAGTGGGGAAGACAGCGGGACACAGCGGGGACAAAGTTGGACACAGCTGGATACACAATGGTACACATCGGGGACACAGCGAGGACACAGAGGGACACAGTGGAACAAAGCGGGACACAGCGGGACACAGTGGGGACACAGCGGGGACACAGCGGGGGACACAGCAGGACACAGCGGGGACACAGAAGGACACAGTGGGGACACAGCAGGGACACAGTGGTAAACAGCGGGGTAAACAGCCGGGGACACAGCGGGACACAACGGGGGACACAGCGGGACACAGCTGGGGACACAGCGAGGATACAGCGGGACACATTGGAACACAGCGGGGACACAGCGGGGGACACAGCGTATCAAAGGGGGGACACAGCGGGGCCAAAGTGGGCACACAGCAGGACACAGAGTGACACAGCGGTACATAGCGGGGACACAGCGGAGGACACAGCGAGGACACAGCGGGACACAGCAGGACACAGCGGGGGACACAGCAGGGACACAGCGTGGCACAGCGGGGACACAGTGGGTGACAGCCCGGACACAACGGAACACAGCGGGACACAGCGGGACACAGCGGGGACACAGCAGAGGACACAGCGAGGACACAGCGGGACACAGCAGGACACAGCGGGGACAGAGCGGGGACACTCCATGGGACAGCGGGGACACAGCGGGACACAGCGGGGCACAGCATGGACACAGCGGGTCACAGCGAGACACAGCGGGACACAGCGGGGACACAGTGGGGGACAGCGGGTACACAGCGGGACACAGAGGGGACACAGCGGGGACACAGCAGGACACAGCGGGGACACAGTGGGGACACAGCTGGGGATACAGCGAGGACACAGCGGGACACAGCGGGAACACCGCGGTGGACACAGCGGGAAACAGAATGTCACAGCGGGGACACAGCGGGGACACAGAAGAGGACATAGGGGGACACAGCGGGACACAGCGGGAGACACAAAGGGACACAGTGGGGGACAGAGCGGTACACAGGGGGATACAGCAGGGACACTTCGGGGAAACAGCATGACACAGCAGGGACACATCGGGACACAGCGGGGCCACAGCTAAACACAGCAGGACACAGCGGGGGACACAGCGGGGGAATCAGTGGGGAACACAGCGGGACACAGCAGGGACACAGTTGGACACAGCGGGATACACTGTGGGACAAAGCGGGACACAGCGAGACACAACGGGGACACAGCGGGGACATAGCAGCGGACACATCGGGACACAGAGAGACACAGCGGGACAAAGCGGGGTACACAGCGGGACACAGAGGAGGACACAGCGGGACACAGCGGGGACACAGCAGGACACAGTGGGGACACCGCGGGGACACAGCGGGGGACACAGCGGGGGACACAGCGGTACACAGCCGGGGATTCAGCGGGGACACAGCGGGAACACAGCGGGGGACACAGCGGGAACACAGCGGGGGACACAGCGCGTGAAACAGTGGGGAACACAGAGGGACACAACGGGGACACAGTTGGACACAGCGGGATACACAGCGGGACACAGCGGGGACACAGTCAGGACACAGCGAAGACATAGCGGGACACAGCGGGACACAACGGGACACAGCGGGACACAGCGGGGACACAGCAGCGGACACAGCAGCGGACACAACGGGACACAGCGGGACACAGCAGGACACAGCGGTGGACATAGCAGGACACATTGGGTGACACAGCGGGACACAGCGGACGACACAGCGGGACACAGCAGGGGACATAGCGGGACACCTCGGGGACACAGCGGGGACACAGCGGGACACAGCGCGGACACAGCGGGACTGACTGGGGGACACAGCGAGACACAGCGGGACACAGGGAGACACAGCGGGACACAACGGAGACACAGGGGGACACAGCGGGGACACAGCGGGGGAGAGCAGGGACACAACGGGACACATCGGGACACATCGGGGACAGAGCGGGGACACAGCGGGGGACACAGCGGGACACAGCAGGACACAGCGTGGAGAAAGCGGGGATACAGTGGGGACAGAGTAGGGAAACTGCAGGACACAGCCGGGACAGAGCGGGGGACACAACGGGACACAGCGGGACAAAGAAGGGACACAGCGGGACACAGCGGTTTACACAGCGGGACACTGCGGGGGAAACAGTGAGGACACAGCGGGACACAGCTGGACACAGGGGGACCCAGAGGGGGACACAGCGGGGGACAAAGCGGGACACCATGGGAAACAGCTGGACACAGCGGGACACAGGGTGGACACAGCGGCGACACAGCGGGATACACAGCGGGACACAGCGGGGACACAGCGGGGCACACAGCGGGGGACACAGCGGGGAACACAGTGGAACACATCGGGGACACAGCGGGAACACAGCGGGACACAGAGTGGACACAGTGGTGACACAGCGGGGACACAGCAGGGACACAGCTGGACATAGTGGGATACATAACGGGACACAGCCGGGACACATCAGGGACACAGCGAGACACAGCAGGACACAGCGGGACACAGCGGGGACAAAGCGGGGCAGAGCGGGGGACACAGCGGGACACAGCGGGGACACAGTTGGGACAGAGCGGGGACACAGCAGGACACAGCGGGGACAGAGCAGGGGACACAACGGGACACAGCGGGACAAAGAAGGGACACAGCGGGACACAGCGGGGTGCACAGCGCGACACTGCGGGGGACACAGCGAGGACCCAGCGGGACACAGCGGGACACAGGGGGACTCAGAGGGGTACACTGCGGGGGACAAAGCAGGACACCACGGGAAACAGTGAGACACAGCGGGACAAAGCGGGACACAGCGGGACAGAGCGGGGGACACAGCAGGGCACAGCTGGGGACACAGCGAGTACACAGTGGGACACAGCGGGACACATCGGGGACACAGCGGGACACAGCATGGGACACAGCGGGGATACAGCTGGGACACAGCAGGACACAGCAGGGACACATTGGGACACAGCGGGACACAGTGGGGGACCAGGGGGACACAGCGGGTCACATCAGGGGACACAGCTTGACACAGCGGGATACACGGCAGGACACAGCGGGGACACATCGAGGACACAGCGGGACACATCGGGACACAGTGGGACACAGCGGAGACACTGGGGACACATAGGAACACAGGGGACAAAGCAGGACACAGCAGGGACACAGCGGGGACACAGCATGACACAGCGGGGACACAGCCGGGACACAGCAGGACACAGCGGGACACGGCGGGGGACACAGCGAGGACATAGCGGGACACATCGGGACACGAGGGACAAAGCGGGGACACAGCGGGGGACACAGTGGGGAAACAGTGGGACACAGCGGGACACTGTGGGGGATACAGAGGGACACAGCTAGGACACATCGGAACACAGCGGGGGACACAGCGGGACACAGCAGGGACACATCGGGACACAGCGGGGGCCACAGCAGGACACAGCGGCACACAGCGGGACACAGCGTGGGACACAGCAGGACACAGCAGGGGACACAGTGAGACACAGCGGGGGACACAGCAGGGACACATCAGGACACAGACGGACACATCGGGTGACACAGCTTGACACAGCAGGATACATGGCAGGACACAGCGGGGACACATCGAGGACACAGCGGGACACATCAGGACACAGCGGGACACAGCGGGGACACAGGGGACATAGTGGGACACAGCGGGACACAGTGGGACACAGCGGGGAACACAGCGGGTGACACAGCAGGACACAGCGGGGACACAGCAGGGACACAGCGGGACACAGCGGGGACACAGACGGGACACAGCGGGACACCGCGGGATACATTGGGACACAGCGGGACACAGCAGGGACACAGGGGACACAGCGGGACACAGCGGGACACAGCGGGGACACAGCGGGACACAGTGGGACACTGCGGGGACAGATCGGGACACAGCGGGGTACACAGCAGGCCACAGCGGGGACACATCGGTACACAGCAGGGGACACAGCGGGACACAGCGGCACACAGCGGGACACAGCATGGGACACAGCAGGACACAGCGGGGGACACTGCGAGACACAGCGGGGGACACAGCAGGGACAAATCGGGACACAGCGGGACACATTGGGGGACACAGATTGACACAGCGAGATAAACGGCGGGACACAGCGGGACACATCGGGACACAGCGGGACACAGCGGGGACACAGGAGGCAAAGCGGGACACAGCGGGACCCAGCGGAGGACACATAAGAGAACACAGCGGGACACAGTGGGGACACAGCGGGGACACAGCGGGGACACAGCGGGACACAGAGGGGACACAGCGGGGACACAGCGGGACACAGCAGGACACTGAGGGGGACACAGCGAGGACACAGCGGGACACAGCGGGGACACAGCGGGGGACACAGCGGGGAAACAGCGGGACACAGTGGGGGACACAGCGGGACACAATGGGACACAGCGTGGATCACAGCCGGGATACAGCTGGGACACAGCAGGACACAGCGGGGACACATCGTGACACAGCGGGACACAATGAGACACAGCGGGGGACCAGGGGGACACAGCGGGTCACATCAGGGGACACAGCTTGACACAGCGGGATACACGGCAGGACACAGAGGGGACACAGCAAGGACACAGCGGGACACATCAGGACACAGTGGGACACAGCGGAGACACTGGGGACACATTGGGACACAGGGGATAAAGCAGGACACAGCGGGGACACAGCAGGGGACACAGTGGGGAAAGAGTGGGACACAGCGGGACACTGTGGGGGATACAGAGGGACACAGCTAGGACATATTGGGACTCAGCGGGATACAGCAGGGACACATCAGGACACAGCCGGACACATCGGGGGACACAGCTTGACACAGCGGTATACAACGCAGGACACAGCGGGGACAGAGCAAGGACACAGCGGGACACAGCGGGACACAGTGGGACACAGCTGGACACAGCGGGGACAAATGGGACATAGCGGGACACAGCGGGACACAGCGGGACACAGCGGGAGACACAGCGGGGACACAGCGGGGGACAGAGCAGGACACAGCGGGACATAGCCGGACACTGCGGGGGACACAGCAAGGACACAGTGGGACACAGCGGGACACAGTGGGACACAGCGGGGACACAGCGGGGGACACAGCGGGGAAACAGCGGGACACAGTGGGGGACACAGAGGGACACAGCGGGACATAGCTGGGGACACTGCGGGGGACATAGCGGGACACAGCGGGGGACACAGGGAGGACACAGCGGGACACAGAGGAATACAGGGGGACACAGCGGGGGACACAGAGACAACACAGCAGGACACAGCGGGATACAGCGGGGACACAATGGGGACACAGCGGGGTACACAGCGAGGACACAGCAGGACACAGCGGGACACAGCATGACAGAGCGGGACACAGCATGGACACCGCGGCGGACACAGCGGGACACAGCGGGGGACACAGCGGGGGACACAGTGGGACACAGCGGGGGACACAGCGGGGGACACTGGGGGACAACGGTGACACAGCGGGGACACAGCGGGACACAGCAGGACACAGCGGGGGACTCAGCAGGGCACAACGTGGGACACAGCGGGACACAGCGGGGACCAAGCGAGACACAGCGGGGGACACAGAGGGGACACAGCGGGACACAGCATGGGACACAGCGGGACACAGTGGAGGACACAGCGTTATCCACCGGGCGACACAGCGGGACACAGAGGGGGACACAGCGAGACACAGCGGGACACAGCGGGACACAGCGGGGACACAGCGGGACAGGGCGGGACACAGCGGGGGACACAACGGGACACATCGGGGGACACAGCTTGACACAGCGGGACACAGCGGGAAACTGCCGGGACACATAGGGTCACTGCGGGGGACATAGCAGGCCACAGCGGGGACACATTGGTACACAGCAGGGGACACAGCGGGACACAGCGGCACACAGCGGGACACAGCGTGGGACACAGCGGGACACAGCGGGGGACCCAGGGAAACACAGCGGGAAACATCGGGGGACACAGCTTGACACAGCGGGATACACGGCAGGACACAGCGGGGACACAGCGAGGACACAGCGGGACACATTGGGACACAGTGGGACACAGCGGGGACACTGGGGACACATTGTGACACAGCGTTACACAGCGGGGGACACAGCGGGACACAGGGTGGACACAGCGGCGACACAGCGGCATACACAGTGGGACACAGCGGGATACAGCTGGACACAGCAGGGACACAGCGGGGACAGAGCGGGGGACACAGCAGGACACAGTGGGACACAGCGTGGACACAGCGGGGATACAGTGGGGACAGAGCGGGGCCACAGCATGACACAGCGGGAACAGAGCGGGGGACACAACGGGACACAGCGGTTTACACTGCGGGACACTGCAGGGGACACAGCGAGGACACAGCCGGACACAGGGGGACTCAGAGGGGGACACAGCGGGGGACAAAGCAGGACACCATGGGAAACAGCGGGACACTGCGGGAACACAGCCGGACACAGCGGAGACACAGCAGGGGACAAAGCCGGGGACACAGTGGGGGACACAGCGGGGATCACAGCAGGACACAGAGGGGATACAGCTGGACACAGCGAGATACACAGCGGGACACAGCGGGGACAGAGCGAGGACACAGCGGGACACATTGGGACACAGCAGGACACAGTGGAACACAGCGGGAACACAGCGGGGACACAGCAGCGGAAACAGCGGGACACAGCAGGACACAGCTGTACACAGCCGGGGACTCAGCGGGGACACACCGGGAACACAGCGGGGGACACAGCGCGGGAAACAGTGGGGAACACAGAGGGACACAACGGGGACACAGTTGGACACAGCGGGATACACAGCGGGACACAGCGAGGACACAGCGAAGACACAGCGGGACACAGCGGGATACAGCAGGGACACAGCAGCAGACACAGGAGCGGACACAACGGGACACAGCGGGACACAGTGGGACACAGCGGGACACAGCAGGACACAGCGGCGGACACAGCAGGACACATTGGGTGACACAGCGGGACACAGCGAACGACACAGCGGGACACAGCGGGGGACATAGCGGGACACCTCGGGGACACAGCGAGGACACAGCGAGACACAGGGGGACACAGGGGGACACAGCGGGACACAGCGGTTTACACAGCGGGACACTGCGGGGGACACAGTGAGGACACAGCGGGACACAGCCGGACACAGCGGGGACACAGTAGGACACAGCGGGATACACTGCGGGACAAAGCGGGACACAGCGAGACACAAAGGGGACACAGCGGGGACATAGCAGCGGACACATCGGGACACAGCGAGACACAGAGGGACACAGCGAGGTACACAGCGGGACACAGAGGAGGACACAGCGGGACACAGCAGGGACACAGCAGGACACAGTGGGGACACCGCGGGGACACAGCGGGGGACACAGCGGGGGACACAGCGGTACACAGCCGGGGACTCAGCGGGGACACAGCGGGAACACAGCGGGGGACACAGCGCGGGAAACAGTGGGGAACACAGAGGGACACAACTGGGACACAGTTGGACACAGCGGGATACACAGCGGGACACATCGGGGACACAGCGAGGACACAGCGAAGACATAGCGGGACACAGCGGGACACAACGGGACACAGCGGGACACAGCGGGGACACAGCGGGGACACAGCAGCGGACACAATGGGACACAGCAGGACACAGCGGGATACAGCGGGACACAGCAGGACACAGCAGGACACATCGGGTGACACAGCGGGACACAGCGGACGACACAGCGGGACACAGCGGGGGACATAGCGGGACACCTCGGGGACACAGCGGGGACACAGCGGGACACATCGGGTGACACAGCGGGACACAGCGGACGACACAGCAGGACACAGCGGGGGACATAGAGGGACACCTCGCGGACACAGCGGGGACACAGCGGTACACAGCGCGGACACAGCGGGACAGACCGGGGGACACAGCGAGACACAGCCTGACACAGCGGGACACAGCGGGACACAAGGGAGTCACAGCGGGACACAGCGGGGACACAGCCGTGGAGAGCGGGGACACAACGGGACACATCGGGACACATCGGGGACAGAGCGGGGACACAGCGGGGGACACAGCGGGACACAGGGTGGACACAGCGGCGACACAGCGGCATACACAGCGGGACACAGCGGGATACAGCTGGACACAGCAGGGACACAGCGGGGACAGAGCGGGGGACACAGCAGGACACAGTGGGACACAGCGTGGACACAGCGGGGATACAGTGGGGACAGAGCGGGGCCACTGCAGGACACAGCGGGAACAGAGCGGGGGACACAACGTGACACAGAGGGACAAAAAAGGGACACAGCGGGACACAGCGGTTTACACAGCGGGACACTGCGGGGGACACAGCGAGGACACAGTGGGACACAGCCGGACACAGGGGGACTCAGAGGGAGACACAGCGGGGGACAAAGCGGGACACCATGGGAAACAGCGGGACACAGCCGGACACAGTGGGACACAGCGGAGACACAGCAGGGGACAAAGCGGGGGACACAGTGGGGGACACAGCGGGGATCACAGCGGGACACAGAGGGGATACAGCTGGACACAGCGAGATACACAGCGGGACACAGCGGGGACAGAGCGAGGACACAGCGGGACACATCGGGACACAGCAGGACACAGCGGAACACAGAGGGAACACAGCGGGGACACAGCAGCGGAAACAGCGGGACACAGCAGGACACAGTGGGACACAGCGGGGGACACAGCGGGGAACACAGCGGGTGACACTGCGGGACATACCGGGGACACAGAAGGACACAGTGGGGACTCAGCGATGACACAGTGGGATACAGCGGGGACACAGCAGGGACACAGCCGGACACAGCGTGGAACAAAGCAGGACACAGTTGGGGCTCAGCGGGGACAGAGCGGGGACACAACGTGACACAGTGGGGACAGAGCGGGTGACACAGCAGGACAGAGCGGGTCAAAGCGGGGACACAGCTGGGACACAGCAGGGACACAGCGGGACACATTGGGGGACACATCCGGACACAGCGGGACACAGCGGGGACACAGTGGGGGACACGCGGCAGACACAGCCGGACACAGCGGGGGACACAGCGAGTACACAGCGGGACAAATCCGGAAATATCAGGGACACAGCGGGGCACAGCGGGGACACAGCGGGGGACACAGCGGGGGACAAAGCGGGACACAGGGGTGACACAGCGGGGACAAAGCAGGGACACAGCTGGACACAGTGGGATACACAGCGGGACACTTCAGGGACACAGCAGGGACACAGCGGGGACACATCGGGGACACAGCTGGGACAGAGCGGGGACACAGCAGGACACAGCGGGGACAGTGCGGGGGACACAACGCGACACAGTGGGGACAGAGCGGATGACAGCAGGACACAACGGGGGACACAGCGGGACACAGCGGGGGACACAGCGAGGACAGAGCGGGACACAGCGGTACACAACGGGGACTCAGCAGGGTTCACAGCGGTACACAACGGGACACAGCTTGGCACAGCGGGGACACAGAGAGGGACACAGCAGTGACACAGCGGGACACAGCGGGACACAGCAGAGGACACAGCGGGGCACAGCGAGGGACACATTGGGGACAAAGCAGGACACAGTGGGGACAGAGTTGGACACAGAGGGGACACAGCGGGGGAATCAGTGGGGAACACAGCGAGACACAACGTGGACACAGTTGGACACAGCGGGATACACAGCGAGACAGATCGGGGACACAGCGGGGCACACAGCCGGGGATACAGCAGGGGACACAGCGGGGTCCATAGCTGGACACAGCGGGATACACAGTGGCACACAGCGGGGACACAGCGGGGACACCGCAGGACACAGTGGGGACACAGCGGAGACACAGCAGGATACAGCGTGGACACGGCGGGCACACAGCGAGGACACAGCGGGACACATCGGGACACAGCAGGACACAGTGGAACACAGCGGGTACACAGCATGACACAGCAGGGGACACAGCAGGACAAAGCGGGGGACACAGCCGGACACAGAGGGACAAAGCGGGGACACAGCGGCACAGAGCGGGGGACATAGCGGAACACAGCGGGACACAGCGGGACACAGCGGGGGACACAGCGGGGACACAACGGGGACAAAGCAGGACACAGCGGGACACAGCAGGGACACAGCGGGGGACACAGCGAGGACACAGCGGGACACAGCGAGACACAGCGGGGGAAAAAGCGGGGACACTCCAGGGGACAGCGGGGAGACAGCGGGACACAGTGAGGGACAGCAGTGACACAGCGGATCACAGCAGGACAAAGAGGGACACAGCGGAGGACAGCGTGGACACAACGGGACACAGCGTGACACATCGGGGACACAGCGGGGTCACAGCGGGGGACACAGCGGGACACAGCGGGGACAGAGTGGGGATACAGCTGGACAAAGAGGGGACACAGCTTGGGACACAGCTGGGAAAACAGTGGGGAACACAGCTGGACAGAGCGGGGACACACCTGGGGACACAGCGGGGGACACAGTGGGGGACACAGTGGGGAACACAGCGGGACACAGCGGGTATACAGCGGGACACAGCTGGACAAAACGGGACAGAGCGGGGACACAGCGGGGACTCAGCGGGGGACACAGCGAGGGACAAAGTGGGACACCACGGAACACAGCGGGACACTGCGGGGACACAGCGGGACACAGCGGGGGACACAGCAGGGACACAGCGGAACACAGCGGGGGACACAGCCCTGACACAGCGGGACATAGTGGGACACAGAGGGGGACAAAGCGGGATATAGTTGGGGACACAGTAGGGGACACATTGGGACACAGCGGGGACACAGCAGGACAGAGCGGGGACACAGCGGGACCCAGCGTGGAGACAGCGGGACCCAGCATGGACACAGTAGGACACAGCAGGACACAGCGTGGCACAACGGAGACACAGCGGGACACAGCGGGACACAGCGGGGGAAACAGTGGGACACAGCGGGGACATAGCGTGGTACACAGTGGGGACACAGAGGAACACAGCGGGGGAAACAGTGGGACAGAGCGGGACACAGCATGGGACACAGCGAGAACACAGTGGGACACAGCGGGACACAGCGTGGACACAGCGGGACACCACTGGGACACAGCCGGGGGACACAGCGGGACACAACGGGGGAAACAGCGAAGACACAGCGGAACACTGGGGGGACACAGCAGGGACACAGCGGGGGACACAGCGGGACACAGCAGGACACAGAGGGGTACACAGCGGGACACAGCGAGGAAACAGCGGGACACAGCAGAGGACACAGCGGGACAAAGCGGGACACAGCGTGGAACACAGCGGGACACAGCGGGGGACACAGCGAGGACACAGCGGAACACAGCGGGGGACACAGCCGTGGACACATCAGGACACAGCGGGGGACACAGCGCGGACACAGAGGGACACAGCGGGGACACAGCTGGGACACAGCGGGGGACACAGCGGGTGACACAACGGTACACAGATGGACACAACGGGACACACCGCGATCACAGCGGTGACACAGCGGGGGACACAGCGGGGAACAGCGGGGGACACAGCGAGGACACAGTGGGACCCAGCGGGACACTGCCTCGATACAGCGGGGACACAGCGGGACACAGCAGGCTATAAGGCTGGGGACACAAAGGGAAACAGCGGAGACAAAGCAGGACACTGCGTGACACATCGTGGACACAGCGGGACACAGCGGGGGACACAGCTGGGGACACTTCAGGACACAGTGGGGGACACAGCCGGGGACACTGTAATACACAGCGGGGGACACAGCGCGGACACAGCGGGACACAGCGGGGACACAGCAGGGACACAGCGGGGTACACAACTGGGGACACAACAGGACACAGAGGGGGACAGAGAGGGGACAGAGCTGGGACACAGGGGACACAGCAGGAAATTGCGGGACACAGGAAGGCCAAAGCAGGAGACACAGCGGGGGACAGAGCAGACACAGCGGGGACACAGCGGGGACTCAGCGGGGGACATAGCGGAGAACAAAGCAGGACACCACGGTACACAGCGGAACACAGCGGAACACAGTGGGGACACTGTGTGGACACAGCGGGACACAGCGGGGGAAACAGGGGGACACAGCGGAACTCATCGGTGAACACAACGGAACACATCGTGGGGACACAGCGGGGGACACAGCGGGACACAGCAGGGACTCAGCTGGACACAGCGGGGTATACAGGGTGACACAGCGGGGACACAGCGGGGACAAAGCAGGACACAGCAGGGGACACAGCAGGGGACACAGCGGGACACAGCGGGGACTAAGCTGGACACAGAGTGGTATACAGCGTGACAGAGCGGGGACTCAGGAGGAACACAGCGGGACACTGTGTGACACATCGGGGACACAGTGGGACACAGCGGGACACAGAGAGACACACCGGGGGACACAGCGACACACAGCGGGAAACACAGCGAGGACACAGCGGAACACAGCGGGGTACAAAGCTGGGGACACAAAGGGAAACAGCGGAGACACAGCAGGACACTGCGTGACACATCGTGGACACAGTGTGATACAGCGGGACACAGCGGGGACACAGCGGGGGACACAGCGAGGACACAGCGGGACACAGCGGGACACAGCAGGACTCAGCGGGGACACAGCTGGGACACAGCGGGGGACACAGCGCGACACAGCGATACACAGAGTGACACAGCGGGACAAAGCGGGGGACACAGCAGGACACAGTGGGGGACACAGCGGGACACAGAGGGGGACACAGGGGGGGACACAGCAGGACACAGTGTGGGACACAGCGAGAACACAGCGGGACACCGCGGGACACAGCGTCGATTCAGCAGGGACACAGCCGGACACAGCAGGGACAAAGCAGGGGACACAGCGGGGGACATTGGGGAAACAGGGGGACACAGCGGGGGACACAGTTGGACATAGCGGGGGACAGCAGGGACGCAGCGGGACAAAGCGGGGACACAGCGGGGGACAACGGGGAAACAGCGGGACACCGCGGGGACAAAGCGGGGACTCAGTGGTGGATACAGCGGTGGACAAAGCGGGACACCACGGGACACAGCGGGGACACTGTGGGGACACAGCGGGACACAGCTGGGGACACAACGAGACACAGCAGGTGACACAGCGGGGACACAGCGGGACACAGCGGGGAGACAGCGTGCACACAGTGGGAAACAGCGGGACACAGCGGGGGACAAAGCGGGAGACAGCGGGGGACACAGCAGGGGACACAGTGGGACACAGCGGGACCCAGCTGGGGACACAGCCAGGACACAGCGGGACACAGCGGGGGACACAGCGAGGACACAGCAGACACAGAGGGCCACAGCGGGGACACAGCTGGACACAACGGGATAGAGCAGGAGACACAGTGGGGGATACAGCGAGGACACAGAGGGACACAACCGGACACAGCGGGACACAGCAGGGACAAAGTGGGAATCACAGCAGGGGATAGAGTGGGACAGAGCAGGGACACAGGGGGACACAGCGGGGACTCAGCGGGACGCAGCAGGACACAGCAGGACACAATGGGACACAGTAGGACACAGCGGGGACAAAGCAGGACACAGCGGGGGACAGCGGGGACACAGCGGGACACAGCTTGGGACACAGCGGAGGACACAGCCGGGTACACAGCGTTACACAGCGGGGAAACAGCAGCTTCACAGGGGGACACAGCGGCGACACAGCGGGGGACATTGGGGAAACAGGGGGACACAGCGGGGGACACAGTTGGACATAGCGGGGGACAGCGGGGACACAGAGGGACAAAGCGGGGACACAGCGGGGGACAACGGGGAAACAGCGGGACACAGCGGGGGACACAGCGGGACACAGCGGGGACACAGCGGGTACATAGCGTGGGACACAGCAGGGACACACCGGGACACAGCTGGGAACAAAGCGGGGACACATCAGGGGACAGCGCGGGGACACAACGGGACACAGCGTGGGACACAACGGGACACAGCGGGTACAAAGCGGGACACAGCGGGGACACAGCGGGACATAGAGGGGACACAGCGGGTCACAGCGGGACACAGCGGGACACAGCGGGGTATACAGCTGGGGACACAAAGGGAAACAGCGGGGCACACAGCGGGACACAGCGCGACACCACGGGGGACACAGCTTGACACAGCTGGGGACAGTGCTGGGGACACAGCGAGACACATAGGGGGACACAGCCGGACACATCGTGGTCACAGCGAGACACAGCAGGACACAGCGGGAGACACAGCGAGGACAGAGCGGGACACAGCGGGGGACACAGCCGGGGACACTGCAGGACACAGCGGGGGACACAGCCGGGGACACTGCAGGACACAGCGGGTGACACAGCGAGGACACAGCGGGACACAGCGGGGACACAGCAGGGACACAGTGGGGGACACAGCGCGTGACACAGCGGGACACAGCGGGACACAGTGGGACACAGCGGGGACACAGCAAGGACACAGCAGGGGACACAGCCGGACACAGCGGTACACAGCGGGGGACACAGCCAAACACAGCTGGGAAACAAAGTGACACAGTGGGGGACAGAACGGGGACACAGCGGGACACAGTGGGACACAGCAGGGGACACAGCGGGACACAGCGGGGACACAGCAGGGACACAGCGGCACACAGCGGAGACACAGCGGGACACACCATGGGACTCAGTGGGGACACAGCGGGGGACACAGTGTGGACACAGCGGTACACAGCGGGACACAGCGGGACACATCGGGACACAGCGGGGTACACAGCCCGGGACAGTGGTGACAAACCTGGGGACAGCGGGGACACAGTGGGACACAGCGTGGGACACAGCGGGGGAAACAGCGGGGGACAGCGTTACACAGCGGGGAAACAGCAGCTTCACAGGGGGATACAGCGGCGACACAGCGGGGGACATTGGGGAAACAGGGGGACACAGCGGGGGACAAAGGTGGACATAGCGGGGGACAGCAGGGACACAGCGGGACACAGCGGGAACACAGCGGGGGACATCGGGGAAACAGCGGGACACAGCGGGGGACACAGCCGGACACAGCGGGGACACAGCGGGTACATAGCGTGGGACACAGCAGGGACACACCGGGACATAGCTGGGGACACAGCGGGGACACAGCATGCACAGCGCCGGGACACAGCGGGACACAGCGGGACACAGCAGGGACAAAGCGGGGGACACAGCGGGGGACAGAGTGGGACACATCGGGGACACAGGGAGGACACAGCGGGACACAGCGGGGACAAAGCGGGGACTCAGCGGTGGATACAGCGGGGGACAAAGCGGGACACAACGGGACACAGCGGGACACAGCGTGGACACTGCGGGGACACAGCTGCGGTCACAACGGGACACAGCAGGTGACACAGCGGGACAAAGCAGGGACACAAGGGGGACACAGTGGGAAACAGCAGGACACAGTAGGGGACAAAGCGGGAGACAGCGGAGGACACAGCAGGGGACACAGAAGGGACACAGCGGGACACAGCTGGGGACACAGCCAGGACACAGCGGGACACAGCGGGACACAGCAGGACACAGCGGGGACACAGCGTGTACACAGCAGGTGACACAGTGGGACACAGCGGGACACAGCACGGCACAGCGTGGGACACAGTGGGACACAGCGGGGACACAGCTGGACACAGCTTGATACACATTGGGACACAGCGGGGGACACAGCGGAGGTCACAGCGGGAAACAACCGGGGACACAGCGGGACAAACCCGGGACACAGCGGGGACACAGCGGGACACAGCAGGACACAGCGGGGACACAGCGGGACACAGCGGGGATACAGCGGGGACACAGCCCGGGACACAGCAGAACACAGTGGGGGACAGCGGGGACACAGCGGGATACAGCGGGGACACAGTGGGGGACAGCGGGGACACAACGGGACACAGCGGGACACATCGGGGACACAGCAGGGTCACAGCCGGGGACAGAGCGGGACAGCGTGGGGACACAGCCGGGACAAAGCGGGCACACAGCAGGACACAGGGTGACAGTGGGACTCAGCGGGGACACAGCGGGGGACACAGCGAGGACACAGCAGGACACAGCAGGACACAGCGAGACACAGCGGGTACACTTCGGGGACACACCAGGGGACAGCGGGGACACAGCGGGACACAGTGGGGGACAACAGGGACACAGTGGGGGACAGCGGGGACACAACGGGACACAGCTGGACACATCGGGGACACAGCAGGGTCACAGCGGGGGACAGAGCGGGACACAGCGGGGACACAGCGGGGGACACAGCGTGGGACACAGCGGGCACAAAGGGGGACACATCGAGGACACAGCGAGGACACAGCGGGATACAGCGGGACACATCGGGGACACAGTGGGGACACAGCCTGGGACACAGCGGGACACATCGGGGGA
The DNA here is from genome assembly GCF_024711535.1 of Dipodomys merriami. NCBI lineage: Eukaryota > Metazoa > Chordata > Mammalia > Rodentia > Heteromyidae > Dipodomys > Dipodomys merriami. The sequence continues at coordinate 140,856 of NW_027202521.1, read as the reverse complement.
CACAGCGAGGACACAGCGGGACAAAGCGGGGAACAAAGCGGGACATAGCGGGGACACAGCTATGACACAGCGGGACACTGCAGGACACTGCAGGACACAGCGGGACACAGCGGGGACACAGCGGGGGACAGTGGGGAAACAGCGGGTCACAGAGGGGACACAGCGGGGACACAGCGGGACACAGCGTGGAAACAGCGTGTGACAGCGGGGACACAACGGGACACAGCGGGACACATCTGGGACACAGCAGGGTCACAGCAGGGACACAGCTCGACACAGCGGGGACACAGCTGGGACACAACGGGGACACAGCGGGGGACACAGAGGGGGAATCAGTGGGGAACACAGCGGGACACAGCGGGAACACAGTTGGACACAGCGGGATACAAAGCGGGACACATCGGGGACACAGCGAGGACACAGAGGGACACAGTGGGACTAAGCGGTACACAGCGGGACACAGCGGGGACACAACGGTGACACAGCAGCGGACACATCGGGACACAGCGAGACACAGCGTGACACAGCGGGGGACACTGCGGGACACAGAGGAGGACACAGCCCGACACAGAGGAGACACAGAAAGACAAAGTGGGGACACAGCAGGGACACAGAGGTACACAGCGGGGGAAACAGCCGGGGACATAGCGGGACACAACGGGGGACACAGCGGGACACAGCAGGACACAGCTGGACACAGCGGGTACACAGCGGGGGACACAGTGGGGGACACAGCAGGACACAACGGGGGACACAGCGAGGACACAGCGGGAAACAGCAGAGACACAGCGGGGACTCAGCGGGGGACACCGCGGGGGACATACCGGGATACCACGGGAAACAGCGGGACACAGCGGGACACAGGGGGAATACAGCGGGGACACAGCGAGGAAACAGCGGGACAGAGCGGGACACATCGAGGACACAGCGGCGACACAGCCCGGGGCACAGAGGGACACAGCGGGGGACACAGCGAGGATACAGCGGGAAACAGCGGCACACATCGGGGACACAGCGGGGACCCAGCCCGGAACACAGCGAGACACAGCAGGGACACAGCCAGGACCCAGCTGGACACAGTGGGATAAACAGCGGGACAAGCGGTTACACAGCGAGGACACAGCGGGACACAGTGGGACACAGCAAGGACACAGCGGGACACAGCAGGGTACTCAGCGGGACACAGCGGGACACAGCCGGGAACACAGCGGGACACAGCGGGGGACATAGAGTGACACAGCCGGGAACACAGCGGGACACAGCGGGGGTCATAGCGAGGACACATCGGTACACATCGGGGACACAGCGGGGACACAGCCGGGGAAAGAGCGGGACAGCGTGGGGACACAGCCGGGACAAAGCGGGGACACAGCAGGACACAGGGTGACACAGCGGGACTCAGCGGGGACACAGCAGGGGACACAGCGAGGACACAGCGGGACACAGCAGGACACAGCTAGACACAGCGGGGACACTTCGGGGACACTCCAGGGGAGAGCGGGGACACAGCGGGACACAGTGGATGACAGCAGGGACACAGCGGGTCACAGCGGGACACAGCGGAACACAGCGGGGGACAGCGGGGACACAGCGGGATACAGCGGGGACACAGTGGGGGACAGCGGGGACACAACGGGACACAGCGGGACACAGTGGGGTCACAGCAGGATACAGCGGGGACACTCGGGGGGACAGCGGGGACACAGCGTGACAGAGCGGGTAACAGCAGTACACAGCGGGACACAGCGGGGGACAGCGGGGCCACAGCGGGACACAGCGGGGGACACAGCGGTACACAGCATGGGACACAGTGGGACCCAGAAGGACACAGTGGGGACACAGCGGGACACAGCGGGGACACAGCGGGAACACTCCATGGGACAGCGGGGACAAAGTGTGACACAGCGGGGGACAGCAGGAACACAGCAGGTCACAGCGGGACACAGCGGGACAAAGCGGGGAAACAGCGGGGGACAGCGGGGAAACAGCGGGTCACAGAGGGGACACAGCGGGGACACAGCGAGACACAGCGGGGACACAGTGGGTGACAGCGGGGACACAACGGAACACTCAGGACACTGAGGGGACACAGCGGGGACACAGCGGGGACACAGCAGGGACACATCAGGGGACACAGCGGGGGAATGAGTGGGGAACACAGCGGGACACAGCGGGGACACAATTGGACATAGTGTGATAGACAGCGGGACAAATCGGGGACACAGCGAGGACACAGAGGGACACAGCGGGACAAAGCAGGACACAGCGGGACACAGCAGAGGACACAGCGGGACAGAGCGGGGACACAGAAGGACTCAGTGGGGACACAGCAGGGACACAGCGGTACACAGCGGGGGAAACAGCCAGGGACACTGCAGGACACACCGGGATACAGCGGGACAGAGCGGGACAGAGCGGGGACACAGCGGGGGACACAGAGGGGAACACAGCGGGACACAACGGGGACACAGCGGGGACTCAGAGGGAAACACAGCGGGGGACAAAGTGAGACACCACGGGAAACAGCGGGACACAGCGTGACACAGCGGGTCACAGCGGAGGACACAGCGGGACACAGCGGAGAACACAGTGGGACAGAGCGGGGACACAGCGGGGTGACAGCCCCAGACACAGAGGGAAACAGCAGGGGACACAGTGAGGACACAGCGGGACACAGCGGGACACAGCGGGGACACAGCTGTGACACAGCCTGGGACACAGCGAGACACAGCGGGGACACAGCGGGGACACAACAGGGGACACAGTGGGCCACAGCGGGGACACAGCAGGGAACACAGCGGGTAAACAGCGGGACACAGTGGGGGACACAGCGGGACACAGCGGGAAACAGCGGGACAGAGCTGGGGACAATGAGGGGGGACATAGTGGGACACAGCAGGGGACACAGGGAGGACACAGCGGGGGACACAGCGAGACACAGCGGGGGACACAGCAGGGACAAATCGGGACACAGCGGGACACAGCGGGGAACACAGTGGGGGACAGAGCGGGGAAACAGCGGGACACAGCGAGACACAGCATGGGACACAGCAGGACACAGCGGGGGACACAGCGAGACACAGCGGGGGACACAGCAGGGACAAATCGGGACACAGCCGGACAAATCGGGGGACACAGCTTGACACAACGGGATACACGCAGGACACAGCGGGGACAGAGCGAGGACACAGCGGGACACAGCGGGACACAGCGGGTCACAGCGGGCACAAGCGGGACACAGCGGCACACAGCGGGACACAGCGTGGGACACAGCAGGATACAGCGGTGGACACAGCGAGAAACAGCGGGGGACAGAGCAGGGACACATCAGGACACAGCCGGACAAATCGGGGGACACAGCTTGACACAACGGGATACACCGCAGGACACAGCGGGGACAGAGCGAGGACACAGCAGGACAAAGCGGGACACAGTGGGGACATAAGGGACACAGCGGGACACAGCGGGACACAGCAGGACACAGCGGGGGACACAGCGGGGGACACAGCAGGACACAGCGGGACATAGCCGGACACTGCGGGGGACACAGCGGGGGACATAGCGGGACACAGCGGGGGACACAGGGAGGACACAGCGGGACACAGTGGAATACAGGGGGACACAATGGGGACACAGCGGGGGACACAGAGAGAACACAGCGGGACACAGTGGGATACAGCGGAGACACAATGGGAACACAGCGGGGTACACAGCGAGGACACAACAGGACACAGCGGGACACAGCGGGACACAGTGGGACACTGCAGGGACACCACTGGGGACAGAGCGGGACACAGCGGGTTACACAGCGGGGGACACAACGGGACACAGCGGGGGACACAGCGGGGGACACGGGGGGGACATCGGTGACACAGCGCGGACACAGCGGGACACATCGGGGGACACAGCGGGACATGGCGGGACACATCGGGGGACACAGCTTGACACAGCGGGATACACGGCGGGACACAGCAGGGACACAGTGAGGACACAGCAGGCCACAGCAGGGACACATCGGTACACAGCAGGGGAGACAGCGGGACACAGCGGCACACAGCGGGACACAGCGTGGGACACAGCAGGACACAGCGAGACACAGCGGGGGACACAGCAGGGACAAATCGGGACACAGCGGGACACAGCGGGGAACACAGTGGGACACAGGGAACACAGTGGGACACAGCGGGGACACAGCGGGCACACAGCGGGACACAGCGGGACACAGCAGGGACACAGCAGTCACACAGCTGCACACAGCGGGACACTGTGGTGGACACAGAAAGCACACAGCAGGACAAATCTGGCACAGTGGGACACAGCGGGGACACAGCGGGGGACAAAGCGGGGAAACAGCGGGACACAGCGGGACACGTCGGGACACATCGGGAGACAGCAGTACACAGCGGGACACTGCGGGGGACACAGCGGGGATACAGCTGGGACACAGCAGGACACAGCGGGGACACATCGGGACACACCGGTGGACACAGTGGGACACAGCGGGGGACACAGCAAGACACAGCAGGGGACACAGCGGGACACAACGGGACACAGCGGGGGTCACAGCGGGACACAGCGGGACACAGCGGGAACACAGCGGGGACAGAGCAGGGACACATCAGGACATAGCGGGACACTGTGGAGGACACAGGGGGACACAGCGGGACACATCGGGTGACACAGCTTGACACAGCGGGATACATGGCAGGACAAAGCGGGGACACAGCGAGGACACAGCGGGACACAGCGGGACACAGCGGGGACACAGGGGACACAGTGGGACACAGCGGGACACAGCGGGACACAGCAGGGAACACAGCGGGGGACACAGCGGGACACAGCGGGGACACAGCGGGGACACAGCGGGGACACAGCCAGGACACAGCAGGATACATCGGGACACTGCTGGGGACACAGCGAGGACATAGCGGGACACAGCGGGACACAGTGGGGGACACAGCGGGACGCAGATGGGACACTCGGGACACAGCGGGGGACACAGCGGGACTCAGCTTGACACAGCGGGAAACAGCGGGGACACAGCGGGACACAGCGAGACACAGCTGGGGACACAACAGGGACACATCAGGACACAGCGGGGGACACAGCGGGTGAACAGCGGTAAACAGTGGGGGACACAGAGGGACACAGCGCGACACAGCGTGGGACACAGTGGGACACAGCTGGGGACAATGAGGGGGGACATAGCGGGACACAAAGCGGGACACAGGGAGGACACAGCGGGACACAGCGGCACACAGTGGGTCACAGCGTGGGACCCAGCGGGACTCAGCGGGGGACACAGCGAGACACAGCGGGGGACACAGTTGGGACACATCGGGTCACAGCTGGACACATCGGGGGACACAGCTTGACACCGCGGGATGCAGGGAGGGACAGATTCGGGACACCGCGAGGACACAGCGGGACACTGCGGGACACATTGGGACACAACGGGACACAGCAGGGGACACAGCGGGACACAGCGGGTACACAGCTGGACACAGCGGGACACTGTGGTGGACACAGCAAGGACACAGCAGGACAAAGCCGGCACAGTGGAACACAGCGGGGACACAGCGGGGTACATAGCGGGGAAACAGCGGGACACAGCGGGACACAGGGGGGGACACAGCGGTACATAGCGGGACACATCGGGACACAACGGGACACATCGGGACACATCGGGAGACAGCAGTACACAGCGGGAAACTGCGGGGGACACAGCGAGGACATAGTGGGACACAGCGTGGGACACAGCGGGACACAGCGGGGGACACAGCGAGACACAGCGTGGGACACAGCGGGGACACATCGGGACACAGCGGCAGACACAGCGGGGATACAGCTGGGACACAGCAGGACACAGCGGGGACACATCGGGACACAGCGGGGGACACAGCGGGGACACATCGGGACACAGCGGGGGTCACAGCGGGACACAGCGGGACACAGCGGGAACACAGCGGGGACACAGCGGGGACAGAGCAGGGACACATCAGGACATAGCGGGACACTGTGGAGGACACGGGGGACACAGCGGGACACATCGGGTGACACAGCTTGACACAGCGGGATACATGGCAGGACAAAGCGGGGACACAGCGAGGACACATTGGGACACATTGGGACACAGCGGGACACAGCGGGGACACAGGGGACACAGTGGGACACAGCAGGGAACACAGCGGGGGACACAGCGGGACACAACGGGGACACAGCGGGGACACAGCGGGACACAGCGGGGACACAGCCAGGACATAGCAGACACATCGGGACACTACAGGGGACACAGCGAGGACATAGCAGGACACAGCGGGACACAGGGAGGACACAGCGGGACACCGCGGCACACAGCGGGTCACAGCGTGGGACCCAGCGGGACTCAGAGGGGGACACAGTGAGACACAGCGGGGGACACAGTTGGGACACATCAGGTCACAGCAGGACACATCAGGGGACACAGCTTGACACAGCGGGATGCAGGGAGGGACAGAGTCGAGACACAGCGAGGACACAGCGGGACACCGTGGGACACATTGGGACACAGCGGGGATACAGGGGACACAGCGGGACACAGCGGGACACAGCGGGGACACAGCGGAACACATCGGGACACTTCGGGGACAGATCGGGACACAGCGGGGTACAGAGCAGGCCACAGCGGGGACACATCGGTACACAGCAGGGGACACAGCGGGACACAGCAGCACACAGCGGGACACAGCGTGGGACACAGCAGGACACAGCGGGGGACACAGCGAGACACAGCGGGGGACACAGCAGGGACAAATCGGGACACAGCGGGACATATCGGGGGACACAGCTTGACACAGCGAGATATTCGGCGGGAAACAGCGGGACACATCGGCACACATAGGGACACAGCGGGGACACAGGGGACAAAGCGGGACACAGCGGGACACAGCGGGGGACACAGCGGGTGACACAGCAGGACACAGCGGGGACACAGCGGGGACACAGAGGGGACACACCGGGACACAGAGGGGACACAGCGGGGACATAGCGGGACATAGCAGGACACTGAGGGGTACACAGCGAGGACAGAGCAGGACACAGCGGGACACAGTGGGACACAGCGGGGACACAGCGGGGGACACAGCGGGGAAACAGCAGGACACAGTGGGGGACACAGTGGGACACAGTGTTACACAGCGTGGGACACAGTGGGGATACAGCTGGGACACAGCAGGACACAGCGGGGACACATCAGGACACAGCGGGACACAGTGGGGGACCAGGGGGACACAGCGGGTCACATCAGGGGACACAGCTTGACACAGCGGGATACATGGCAGGACACAGCGGGGACACATCGAGGACACAGCGGGACACATCGGGACACAGTGGGACACAGCGGAGACACTGGGGACACATAGGAACACAGGGGACAAAGCAGGACACAGCAGGGACACAGCGGGGACACAGCATGACACAGCGGGGACACAGCCAGGACACAGCAGGACACAGAGGGACACTGCGGGGGACACAGCGAGGACATAGCGGGACACATCGGGACACGTGGGACAAAGCGGGGACACAGCGGGGGACACAGTGGAGAAACAGTGGGACACAGCGGGACACTGTGGGGGATACAGAGGGACACAGCTAGGACACATCGGAACACAGCGGCGGACACAGCGGGGATACAGCTGGGACACAGCAGGACACAGCGGGGACACATCGGGACACAGCGGGGGACACAGCGGGGACACATCGGTACACAGCGGGGGTCACAGCGGAACACAGCGGGACACAGCGGGAAAACAGCGGGGACACAGCGGGGACAGAGCAGGGACACATCAGGACATAGCGGGACACTGTGGAGGACACAGGGGGACACAGCGGGACACATCGGGTGACACAGCTTGACACAGCGGGATACATGGCAGGACAAAGCGGGGACACAGCGAGGACACAGCGGGACACATTGGGACACAGCGGGACACAGCGGGGACACAGGGGACACAGTGGGACACAGCGGGGCACAGCGGGACACAGCAGGGAACACAGCGGGGGACACAGCGGGACACAACGGGGACACAGCGGGGACACAGCGGGACACAGCGGGGACACAGCCAGGACATAGCAGACACATCGGGACACTACAGGGGACACAGCGAGGACATAGCAGGACACAGCGGGACACAGGGAGGACACAGCGGGACACCGCGGCACACAGCGGGTCACAGCGTGGGACCCAGCGGGACTCAGAGGGGGACACAGTGAGACACAGCGGGGGACACAGTTGGGACACATCAGGTCACAGCAGGACACATCAGGGGACACAGCTTGACACAGCGGGATGCAGGGAGGGACAGAGTCGAGACACAGCGAGGACACAGCGGGACACCGTGGGACACATTGGGACACAGCGGGGATACAGGGGACACAGCGGGACACAGCGGGACACAGCGGGGACACAGCGGAACACATCGGGACACTTCGGGGACAGATCGGGACACAGCGGGGTACAGAGCAGGCCACAGCGGGGACACATCGGTACACAGCAGGGGACACAGCGGGACACAGCAGCACACAGCGGGACACAGCGTGGGACACAGCAGGACACAGCGGGGGACACAGCGAGACACAGCGGGGGACACAGCAGGGACAAATCGGGACACAGCGGGACATATCGGGGGACACAGCTTGACACAGCGAGATATTCGGCGGGAAACAGCGGGACACATCGGCACACATAGGGACACAGCGGGGACACAGGGGACAAAGCGGGACACAGCGGGGGACACAGCGGGTGACACAGCAGGACACAGCGGGGACACAGCGGGGACACAGAGGGGACACACCGGGACACAGAGGGGACACAGCGGGGACATAGCGGGACATAGCAGGACACTGAGGGGTACACAGCGAGGACAGAGCAGGACACAGCGGGACACAGTGGGACACAGCGGGGACACAGCGGGGGACACAGCGGGGAAACAGCAGGACACAGTGGGGGACACAGTGGGACACAGTGTTACACAGCGTGGGACACAGCGGGGATACAGCTGGGACACAGCAGGACACAGCGGGGACACATCAGGACACAGCGGGACACAGCGGGGGACACAGCGGGTGACACAGCAGGACACAGCGGGGACACAGCGGGGACACAGAGGGGACACACCGGGACACAGAGGGGACACAGCGGGGACATAGCGGGACATAGCAGGACACTGAGGGGTACACAGCGAGGACAGAGCAGGACACAGCGGGACACAGTGGGACACAGCGGGGACACAGCGGGGGACACAGCGGGGAAACAGCAGGACACAGTGGGGGACACAGTGGGACACAGTGTTACACAGCGTGGGACACAGCGGGGATACAGCTGGGACACAGCAGGACACAGCGGGGACACATCAGGACACAGCGGGACACAGTGGGGGACCAGGGGGACACAGCGGGTCACATCAGGGGACACAGCTTGACACAGCGGGATACATGGCAGGACACAGCGGGGACACATCGAGGACACAGCGGGACACATCGGGACACAGTGGGACACAGCGGAGACACTGGGGACACATAGGAACACAGGGGACAAAGCAGGACACAGCAGGGACACAGCGGGGACACAGCATGACACAGCGGGGACACAGCCAGGACACAGCAGGACACAGAGGGACACTGCGGGGGACACAGCGAGGACATAGCGGGACACATCGGGACACGTGGGACAAAGCGGGGACACAGCGGGGGACACAGTGGAGAAACAGTGGGACACAGCGGGACACTGTGGGGGATACAGAGGGACACAGCTAGGACACATCGGAACACAGCGGGACTCAGCGGGACACAGCAGGGACACATCGGGACACAGCGGGGGACACAGCAGGACAGAGCGGGGACACATCGGTACACAGCGGGGGCCACAGCAGGACACAGCGGCACACAGACGGACACAGCGTGGGACACAGCAGGACACAGCAGGGGACACAGTGAGACACAGCGGGGGACACAGCAGGGACACATCAGGACACAGACGGACACATCAGGGGACACAGCTTGACACAGCGGAAAACACCGCAGGACACAGCGGGGACAGAGCGAGGACACAACAGGACACAGCGGGACACATCGGGACACAGCGGGACACAGCAGGGACACAGGGGACATAGCGGGACACAGGAGGGACACAGCGGGACACAGTGGGGACACAGCAGGGACACAGCAGGACATAGCAGGACACTGCGGTGGACACAGGGGGTCACAGAGGGACACATCGGGTGACACAGCTTGACACAGCAGGATACATGGCAGGACACAGCGGGGACACAGCGAGGACACAGCGGGACACAGCGGAATCACTGCAGGGACACAGAGGACACAGTGGGACACAGCGCGACACAGCGGGACACAACAGGGAACACAGCGGTGGACACAGCGGGACACAGCGGGGACACAGCGGGGACACAGCGGGGACACAGCGGGGACACAGCGGGACACAGCGGGGACACAGCAGGAGACAGCGTGACACTGCGGGGGACACAGCGAGGACATAGCGTGACACAGCGGGACACAGTGGGGGACACAGCGGGACACCGATGGGACACATCGGGACACAGTGGGGGACACAGCGGGACTCAGCGGGACACAGCGGGACACAGTGGGGACACAGCGGGACACAGCGAGAAACAGCGGGGGACACAACAGGGACACATCAGGACACAGAGGGGGACACAGCGAGTAAACAGTGGGACACAGTGGGGGACACAGCGGTACACAGCGGGACACAGCATGGGACACAGCAGGCCAAAGCCGGGACACATCGGTACACAGCAGGGGACACAGCGGGACACAGCGGCACACAGCGAGACACAGCATGGGACACAGCAGGACACAGCGGGGGACACAGCGAGACACAGCGGGGGACACAGCAGGGACAAATCGGGACACAGCCGGACAAATCGGGGGACACAGCTTGACACAACGGGATACACGCAGGACACAGCGGGGACAGAGCGAGGACACAGCGGGACACAGCGGGACACAGCGGGTCACAGCGGGCACAAGCGGGACACAGCGGCACACAGCGGGACACAGCGTGGGACACAGCAGGATACAGCGGTGGACACAGCGAGAAACAGCGGGGGACAGAGCAGGGACACATCAGGACACAGCCGGACAAATCGGGGGACACAGCTTGACACAACGGGATACACCGCAGGACACAGCGGGGACAGAGCGAGGACACAGCGGGACACAGCAGGACACAGCGGGACAAAGCGGGACACAGTGGGGACATAAGGGACACAGCGGGACACAGCGGGACACAGCAGGACACAGCGGGGGACACAGCGGGGGACACAGCAGGACACAGCGGGACATAGCCGGACACTGCGGGGGACACAGCGGGGGACATAGCGGGACACAGCGGGGGACACAGGGAGGACACAGCGGGACACAGTGGAATACAGGGGGACACAATGGGGACACAGCGGGGGACACAGAGAGAACACAGCGGGACACAGTGGGATACAGCGGAGACACAATGGGAACACAGCGGGGTACACAGCGAGGACACAACAGGACACAGCGGGACACAGCGGGACACAGTGGGACACTGCAGGGACACCACTGGGGACAGAGCGGGACACAGCGGGTTACACAGCGGGGGACACAACGGGACACAGCGGGGGACACAGCGGGGGACACGGGGGGGACATCGGTGACACAGCGCGGACACAGCGGGACACATCGGGGGACACAGCGGGACATGGCGGGACACATCGGGGGACACAGCTTGACACAGCGGGATACACGGCGGGACACAGCAGGGACACAGTGAGGACACAGCAGGCCACAGCAGGGACACATCGGTACACAGCAGGGGAGACAGCGGGACACAGCGGCACACAGCGGGACACAGCGTGGGACACAGCAGGACACAGCGAGACACAGCGGGGGACACAGCAGGGACAAATCGGGACACAGCGGGACACAGCGGGGAACACAGTGGGACACAGGGAACACAGTGGGACACAGCGGGGACACAGCGGGCACACAGCGGGACACAGCGGGACACAGCAGGGACACAGCAGTCACACAGCTGCACACAGCGGGACACTGTGGTGGACACAGAAAGCACACAGCAGGACAAATCTGGCACAGTGGGACACAGCGGGGACACAGCGGGGGACAAAGCGGGGAAACAGCGGGACACAGCGGGACACGTCGGGACACATCGGGAGACAGCAGTACACAGCGGGACACTGCGGGGGACACAGCGGGGATACAGCTGGGACACAGCAGGACACAGCGGGGACACATCGGGACACACCGGTGGACACAGTGGGACACAGCGGGGGACACAGCAAGACACAGCAGGGGACACAGCGGGACACAACGGGACACAGCGGGGGTCACAGCGGGACACAGCGGGACACAGCGGGAACACAGCGGGGACAGAGCAGGGACACATCAGGACATAGCGGGACACTGTGGAGGACACAGGGGGACACAGCGGGACACATCGGGTGACACAGCTTGACACAGCGGGATACATGGCAGGACAAAGCGGGGACACAGCGAGGACACAGCGGGACACATTGGGACACAGCGGGACACAGCGGGGACACAGGGGACACAGTGGGACACAGCGGGACACAGCGGGACACAGCAGGGAACACAGCGGGGGACACAGCGGGACACAGCGGGGACACAGCGGGGACACAGCGGGGACACAGCCAGGACACAGCAGGATACATCGGGACACTGCTGGGGACACAGCGAGGACATAGCGGGACACAGCGGGACACAGTGGGGGACACAGCGGGACGCAGATGGGACACTCGGGACACAGCGGGGGACACAGCGGGACTCAGCTTGACACAGCGGGAAACAGCGGGGACACAGCGGGACACAGCGAGACACAGCTGGGGACACAACAGGGACACATCAGGACGCAGCGGGGGACACAGCGGGTGAACAGCGGTAAACAGTGGGGGACACAGAGGGACACAGCGCGACACAGCGTGGGACACAGTGGGACACAGCTGGGGACAATGAGGGGGGACATAGCGGGACACAAAGCGGGACACAGGGAGGACACAGCGGGACACAGCGGCACACAGTGGGTCACAGCGTGGGACCCAGCGGGACTCAGCGGGGGACACAGCGAGACACAGCGGGGGACACAGTTGGGACACATCGGGTCACAGCTGGACACATCGGGGGACACAGCTTGACACCGCGGGATGCAGGGAGGGACAGATTCGGGACACCGCGAGGACACAGCGGGACACTGCGGGACACATTGGGACACAACGGGACACAGCAGGGGACACAGCGGGACACAGCGGGTACACAGCTGGACACAGCGGGACACTGTGGTGGACACAGCAAGGACACAGCAGGACAAAGCCGGCACAGTGGAACACAGCGGGGACACAGCGGGGTACATAGCGGGGAAACAGCGGGACACAGCGGGACACAGGGGGGGACACAGCGGTACATAGCGGGACACATCGGGACACAACGGGACACATCGGGACACATCGGGAGACAGCAGTACACAGCGGGAAACTGCGGGGGACACAGCGAGGACATAGTGGGACACAGCGTGGGACACAGCGGGACACAGCGGGGGACACAGCGAGACACAGCGTGGGACACAGCGGGGACACATCGGGACACAGCGGCAGACACAGCGGGGATACAGCTGGGACACAGCAGGACACAGCGGGGACACATCGGGACACAGCGGGGGACACAGCGGGGACACATCGGGACACAGCGGGGGTCACAGCGGGACACAGCGGGACACAGCGGGAACACAGCGGGGACACAGCGGGGACAGAGCAGGGACACATCAGGACATAGCGGGACACTGTGGAGGACACGGGGGACACAGCGGGACACATCGGGTGACACAGCTTGACACAGCGGGATACATGGCAGGACAAAGCGGGGACACAGCGAGGACACATTGGGACACATTGGGACACAGCGGGACACAGCGGGGACACAGGGGACACAGTGGGACACAGCAGGGAACACAGCGGGGGACACAGCGGGACACAACGGGGACACAGCGGGGACACAGCGGGACACAGCGGGGACACAGCCAGGACATAGCAGACACATCGGGACACTACAGGGGACACAGCGAGGACATAGCAGGACACAGCGGGACACAGGGAGGACACAGCGGGACACCGCGGCACACAGCGGGTCACAGCGTGGGACCCAGCGGGACTCAGAGGGGGACACAGTGAGACACAGCGGGGGACACAGTTGGGACACATCAGGTCACAGCAGGACACATCAGGGGACACAGCTTGACACAGCGGGATGCAGGGAGGGACAGAGTCGAGACACAGCGAGGACACAGCGGGACACCGTGGGACACATTGGGACACAGCGGGGATACAGGGGACACAGCGGGACACAGCGGGACACAGCGGGGACACAGCGGAACACATCGGGACACTTCGGGGACAGATCGGGACACAGCGGGGTACAGAGCAGGCCACAGCGGGGACACATCGGTACACAGCAGGGGACACAGCGGGACACAGCAGCACACAGCGGGACACAGCGTGGGACACAGCAGGACACAGCGGGGGACACAGCGAGACACAGCGGGGGACACAGCAGGGACAAATCGGGACACAGCGGGACATATCGGGGGACACAGCTTGACACAGCGAGATATTCGGCGGGAAACAGCGGGACACATCGGCACACATAGGGACACAGCGGGGACACAGGGGACAAAGCGGGACACAGCGGGACACAGCGGGGGACACAGCGGGTGACACAGCAGGACACAGCGGGGACACAGCGGGGACACAGAGGGGACACACCGGGACACAGAGGGGACACAGCGGGGACATAGCGGGACATAGCAGGACACTGAGGGGTACACAGCGAGGACAGAGCAGGACACAGCGGGACACAGTGGGACACAGCGGGGACACAGCGGGGGACACAGCGGGGAAACAGCAGGACACAGTGGGGGACACAGTGGGACACAGTGTTACACAGCGTGGGACACAGTGGGGATACAGCTGGGACACAGCAGGACACAGCGGGGACACATCAGGACACAGCGGGACACAGTGGGGGACCAGGGGGACACAGCGGGTCACATCAGGGGACACAGCTTGACACAGCGGGATACATGGCAGGACACAGCGGGGACACATCGAGGACACAGCGGGACACATCGGGACACAGTGGGACACAGCGGAGACACTGGGGACACATAGGAACACAGGGGACAAAGCAGGACACAGCAGGGACACAGCGGGGACACAGCATGACACAGCGGGGACACAGCCAGGACACAGCAGGACACAGAGGGACACTGCGGGGGACACAGCGAGGACATAGCGGGACACATCGGGACACGTGGGACAAAGCGGGGACACAGCGGGGGACACAGTGGAGAAACAGTGGGACACAGCGGGACACTGTGGGGGATACAGAGGGACACAGCTAGGACACATCGGAACACAGCGGCGGACACAGCGGGGATACAGCTGGGACACAGCAGGACACAGCGGGGACACATCGGGACACAGCGGGGGACACAGCGGGGACACATCGGTACACAGCGGGGGTCACAGCGGAACACAGCGGGACACAGCGGGAAAACAGCGGGGACACAGCGGGGACAGAGCAGGGACACATCAGGACATAGCGGGACACTGTGGAGGACACAGGGGGACACAGCGGGACACATCGGGTGACACAGCTTGACACAGCGGGATACATGGCAGGACAAAGCGGGGACACAGCGAGGACACAGCGGGACACATTGGGACACAGCGGGACACAGCGGGGACACAGGGGACACAGTGGGACACAGCGGGGCACAGCGGGACACAGCAGGGAACACAGCGGGGGACACAGCGGGACACAACGGGGACACAGCGGGGACACAGCGGGACACAGCGGGGACACAGCCAGGACATAGCAGACACATCGGGACACTACAGGGGACACAGCGAGGACATAGCAGGACACAGCGGGACACAGGGAGGACACAGCGGGACACCGCGGCACACAGCGGGTCACAGCGTGGGACCCAGCGGGACTCAGAGGGGGACACAGTGAGACACAGCGGGGGACACAGTTGGGACACATCAGGTCACAGCAGGACACATCAGGGGACACAGCTTGACACAGCGGGATGCAGGGAGGGACAGAGTCGAGACACAGCGAGGACACAGCGGGACACCGTGGGACACATTGGGACACAGCGGGGATACAGGGGACACAGCGGGACACAGCGGGACACAGCGGGGACACAGCGGAACACATCGGGACACTTCGGGGACAGATCGGGACACAGCGGGGTACAGAGCAGGCCACAGCGGGGACACATCGGTACACAGCAGGGGACACAGCGGGACACAGCAGCACACAGCGGGACACAGCGTGGGACACAGCAGGACACAGCGGGGGACACAGCGAGACACAGCGGGGGACACAGCAGGGACAAATCGGGACACAGCGGGACATATCGGGGGACACAGCTTGACACAGCGAGATATTCGGCGGGAAACAGCGGGACACATCGGCACACATAGGGACACAGCGGGGACACAGGGGACAAAGCGGGACACAGCGGGGGACACAGCGGGTGACACAGCAGGACACAGCGGGGACACAGCGGGGACACAGAGGGGACACACCGGGACACAGAGGGGACACAGCGGGGACATAGCGGGACATAGCAGGACACTGAGGGGTACACAGCGAGGACAGAGCAGGACACAGCGGGACACAGTGGGACACAGCGGGGACACAGCGGGGGACACAGCGGGGAAACAGCAGGACACAGTGGGGGACACAGTGGGACACAGTGTTACACAGCGTGGGACACAGCGGGGATACAGCTGGGACACAGCAGGACACAGCGGGGACACATCAGGACACAGCGGGACACAGCGGGGGACACAGCGGGTGACACAGCAGGACACAGCGGGGACACAGCGGGGACACAGAGGGGACACACCGGGACACAGAGGGGACACAGCGGGGACATAGCGGGACATAGCAGGACACTGAGGGGTACACAGCGAGGACAGAGCAGGACACAGCGGGACACAGTGGGACACAGCGGGGACACAGCGGGGGACACAGCGGGGAAACAGCAGGACACAGTGGGGGACACAGTGGGACACAGTGTTACACAGCGTGGGACACAGCGGGGATACAGCTGGGACACAGCAGGACACAGCGGGGACACATCAGGACACAGCGGGACACAGTGGGGGACCAGGGGGACACAGCGGGTCACATCAGGGGACACAGCTTGACACAGCGGGATACATGGCAGGACACAGCGGGGACACATCGAGGACACAGCGGGACACATCGGGACACAGTGGGACACAGCGGAGACACTGGGGACACATAGGAACACAGGGGACAAAGCAGGACACAGCAGGGACACAGCGGGGACACAGCATGACACAGCGGGGACACAGCCAGGACACAGCAGGACACAGAGGGACACTGCGGGGGACACAGCGAGGACATAGCGGGACACATCGGGACACGTGGGACAAAGCGGGGACACAGCGGGGGACACAGTGGAGAAACAGTGGGACACAGCGGGACACTGTGGGGGATACAGAGGGACACAGCTAGGACACATCGGAACACAGCGGGACTCAGCGGGACACAGCAGGGACACATCGGGACACAGCGGGGGACACAGCAGGACAGAGCGGGGACACATCGGTACACAGCGGGGGCCACAGCAGGACACAGCGGCACACAGACGGACACAGCGTGGGACACAGCAGGACACAGCAGGGGACACAGTGAGACACAGCGGGGGACACAGCAGGGACACATCAGGACACAGACGGACACATCAGGGGACACAGCTTGACACAGCGGAAAACACCGCAGGACACAGCGGGGACAGAGCGAGGACACAACAGGACACAGCGGGACACATCGGGACACAGCGGGACACAGCAGGGACACAGGGGACATAGCGGGACACAGGAGGGACACAGCGGGACACAGTGGGGACACAGCAGGGACACAGCAGGACATAGCAGGACACTGCGGTGGACACAGGGGGTCACAGAGGGACACATCGGGTGACACAGCTTGACACAGCAGGATACATGGCAGGACACAGCGGGGACACAGCGAGGACACAGCGGGACACAGCGGAATCACTGCAGGGACACAGAGGACACAGTGGGACACAGCGCGACACAGCGGGACACAACAGGGAACACAGCGGTGGACACAGCGGGACACAGCGGGGACACAGCGGGGACACAGCGGGGACACAGCGGGGACACAGCGGGACACAGCGGGGACACAGCAGGAGACAGCGTGACACTGCGGGGGACACAGCGAGGACATAGCGTGACACAGCGGGACACAGTGGGGGACACAGCGGGACACCGATGGGACACATCGGGACACAGTGGGGGACACAGCGGGACTCAGCGGGACACAGCGGGACACAGTGGGGACACAGCGGGACACAGCGAGAAACAGCGGGGGACACAACAGGGACACATCAGGACACAGAGGGGGACACAGCGAGTAAACAGTGGGACACAGTGGGGGACACAGCGGTACACAGCGGGACACAGCATGGGACACAGCAGGCCAAAGCCGGGACACATCGGTACACAGCAGGGGACACAGCGGGACACAGCGGCACACAGCGAGACACAGCATGGGACACAGCAGGACACAGCGGGGGACACAGCGAGACACAGCGGGGGACACAGCAGGGACAAATCGGGACACAGCCGGACAAATCGGGGGACACAGCTTGACACAACGGGATACACGCAGGACACAGCGGGGACAGAGCGAGGACACAGCGGGACACAGCGGGACACAGCGGGTCACAGCGGGCACAAGCGGGACACAGCGGCACACAGCGGGACACAGCGTGGGACACAGCAGGATACAGCGGTGGACACAGCGAGAAACAGCGGGGGACAGAGCAGGGACACATCAGGACACAGCCGGACAAATCGGGGGACACAGCTTGACACAACGGGATACACCGCAGGACACAGCGGGGACAGAGCGAGGACACAGCGGGACACAGCAGGACACAGCGGGACAAAGCGGGACACAGTGGGGACATAAGGGACACAGCGGGACACAGCGGGACACAGCAGGACACAGCGGGGGACACAGCGGGGGACACAGCAGGACACAGCGGGACATAGCCGGACACTGCGGGGGACACAGCGGGGGACATAGCGGGACACAGCGGGGGACACAGGGAGGACACAGCGGGACACAGTGGAATACAGGGGGACACAATGGGGACACAGCGGGGGACACAGAGAGAACACAGCGGGACACAGTGGGATACAGCGGAGACACAATGGGAACACAGCGGGGTACACAGCGAGGACACAACAGGACACAGCGGGACACAGCGGGACACAGTGGGACACTGCAGGGACACCACTGGGGACAGAGCGGGACACAGCGGGTTACACAGCGGGGGACACAACGGGACACAGCGGGGGACACAGCGGGGGACACGGGGGGGACATCGGTGACACAGCGCGGACACAGCGGGACACATCGGGGGACACAGCGGGACATGGCGGGACACATCGGGGGACACAGCTTGACACAGCGGGATACACGGCGGGACACAGCAGGGACACAGTGAGGACACAGCAGGCCACAGCAGGGACACATCGGTACACAGCAGGGGAGACAGCGGGACACAGCGGCACACAGCGGGACACAGCGTGGGACACAGCAGGACACAGCGAGACACAGCGGGGGACACAGCAGGGACAAATCGGGACACAGCGGGACACAGCGGGGAACACAGTGGGACACAGGGAACACAGTGGGACACAGCGGGGACACAGCGGGCACACAGCGGGACACAGCGGGACACAGCAGGGACACAGCAGTCACACAGCTGCACACAGCGGGACACTGTGGTGGACACAGAAAGCACACAGCAGGACAAATCTGGCACAGTGGGACACAGCGGGGACACAGCGGGGGACAAAGCGGGGAAACAGCGGGACACAGCGGGACACGTCGGGACACATCGGGAGACAGCAGTACACAGCGGGACACTGCGGGGGACACAGCGGGGATACAGCTGGGACACAGCAGGACACAGCGGGGACACATCGGGACACACCGGTGGACACAGTGGGACACAGCGGGGGACACAGCAAGACACAGCAGGGGACACAGCGGGACACAACGGGACACAGCGGGGGTCACAGCGGGACACAGCGGGACACAGCGGGAACACAGCGGGGACAGAGCAGGGACACATCAGGACATAGCGGGACACTGTGGAGGACACAGGGGGACACAGCGGGACACATCGGGTGACACAGCTTGACACAGCGGGATACATGGCAGGACAAAGCGGGGACACAGCGAGGACACAGCGGGACACATTGGGACACAGCGGGACACAGCGGGGACACAGGGGACACAGTGGGACACAGCGGGACACAGCGGGACACAGCAGGGAACACAGCGGGGGACACAGCGGGACACAGCGGGGACACAGCGGGGACACAGCGGGGACACAGCCAGGACACAGCAGGATACATCGGGACACTGCTGGGGACACAGCGAGGACATAGCGGGACACAGCGGGACACAGTGGGGGACACAGCGGGACGCAGATGGGACACTCGGGACACAGCGGGGGACACAGCGGGACTCAGCTTGACACAGCGGGAAACAGCGGGGACACAGCGGGACACAGCGAGACACAGCTGGGGACACAACAGGGACACATCAGGACGCAGCGGGGGACACAGCGGGTGAACAGCGGTAAACAGTGGGGGACACAGAGGGACACAGCGCGACACAGCGTGGGACACAGTGGGACACAGCTGGGGACAATGAGGGGGGACATAGCGGGACACAAAGCGGGACACAGGGAGGACACAGCGGGACACAGCGGCACACAGTGGGTCACAGCGTGGGACCCAGCGGGACTCAGCGGGGGACACAGCGAGACACAGCGGGGGACACAGTTGGGACACATCGGGTCACAGCTGGACACATCGGGGGACACAGCTTGACACCGCGGGATGCAGGGAGGGACAGATTCGGGACACCGCGAGGACACAGCGGGACACTGCGGGACACATTGGGACACAACGGGACACAGCAGGGGACACAGCGGGACACAGCGGGTACACAGCTGGACACAGCGGGACACTGTGGTGGACACAGCAAGGACACAGCAGGACAAAGCCGGCACAGTGGAACACAGCGGGGACACAGCGGGGTACATAGCGGGGAAACAGCGGGACACAGCGGGACACAGGGGGGGACACAGCGGTACATAGCGGGACACATCGGGACACAACGGGACACATCGGGACACATCGGGAGACAGCAGTACACAGCGGGAAACTGCGGGGGACACAGCGAGGACATAGTGGGACACAGCGTGGGACACAGCGGGACACAGCGGGGGACACAGCGAGACACAGCGTGGGACACAGCGGGGACACATCGGGACACAGCGGCAGACACAGCGGGGATACAGCTGGGACACAGCAGGACACAGCGGGGACACATCGGGACACAGCGGGGGACACAGCGGGGACACATCGGGACACAGCGGGGGTCACAGCGGGACACAGCGGGACACAGCGGGAACACAGCGGGGACACAGCGGGGACAGAGCAGGGACACATCAGGACATAGCGGGACACTGTGGAGGACACAGGGGGACACAGCGGGACACATCGGGTGACACAGCTTGACACAGCGGGATACATGGCAGGACAAAGCGGGGACACAGCGAGGACACAGCGGGACACATTGGGACACAGCGGGACACAGCGGGGACACAGGGGACACAGTGGGACACAGCAGGGAACACAGCGGGGGACACAGCGGGACACAACGGGGACACAGCGGGGACACAGCGGGACACAGCGGGGACACAGCCAGGACATAGCAGACACATCGGGACACTACAGGGGACACAGCGAGGACATAGCAGGACACAGCGGGACACAGGGAGGACACAGCGGGACACCGCGGCACACAGCGGGTCACAGCGTGGGACCCAGCGGGACTCAGAGGGGGACACAGTGAGACACAGCGGGGGACACAGTTGGGACACATCAGGTCACAGCAGGACACATCAGGGGACACAGCTTGACACAGCGGGATGCAGGGAGGGACAGAGTCGAGACACAGCGAGGACACAGCGGGACACCGTGGGACACATTGGGACACAGCGGGGATACAGGGGACACAGCGGGACACAGCGGGACACAGCGGGGACACAGCGGAACACATCGGGACACTTCGGGGACAGATCGGGACACAGCGGGGTACAGAGCAGGCCACAGCGGGGACACATCGGTACACAGCAGGGGACACAGCGGGACACAGCAGCACACAGCGGGACACAGCGTGGGACACAGCAGGACACAGCGGGGGACACAGCGAGACACAGCGGGGGACACAGCAGGGACAAATCGGGACACAGCGGGACATATCGGGGGACACAGCTTGACACAGCGAGATATTCGGTGGGAAACAGCGGGACACATCGGCACACATAGGGACACAGCGGGGACACAGGGGACAAAGCGGGACACAGCGGGACACAGCGGGGGACACAGCGGGTGACACAGCAGGACACAGCGGGGACACAGCGGGGACACAGAGGGGACACACCGGGACACAGAGGGGACACAGCGGGGACATAGCGGGACATAGCAGGACACTGAGGGGTACACAGCGAGGACAGAGCAGGACACAGCGGGACACAGTGGGACACAGCGGGGACACAGCGGGGGACACAGCGGGGAAACAGCAGGACACAGTGGGGGACACAGTGGGACACAGTGTTACACAGCGTGGGACACAGTGGGGATACAGCTGGGACACAGCAGGACACAGCGGGGACACATCAGGACACAGCGGGACACAGTGGGGGACCAGGGGGACACAGCGGGTCACATCAGGGGACACAGCTTGACACAGCGGGATACATGGCAGGACACAGCGGGGACACATCGAGGACACAGCGGGACACATCGGGACACAGTGGGACACAGCGGAGACACTGGGGACACATAGGAACACAGGGGACAAAGCAGGACACAGCAGGGACACAGCGGGGACACAGCATGACACAGCGGGGACACAGCCAGGACACAGCAGGACACAGAGGGACACTGCGGGGGACACAGCGAGGACATAGCGGGACACATCGGGACACGTGGGACAAAGCGGGGACACAGCGGGGGACACAGTGGAGAAACAGTGGGACACAGCGGGACACTGTGGGGGATACAGAGGGACACAGCTAGGACACATCGGAACACAGCGGCGGACACAGCGGGGATACAGCTGGGACACAGCAGGACACAGCGGGGACACATCGGGACACAGCGGGGGACACAGCGGGGACACATCGGTACACAGCGGGGGTCACAGCGGAACACAGCGGGACACAGCGGGAAAACAGCGGGGACACAGCGGGGACAGAGCAGGGACACATCAGGACATAGCGGGACACTGTGGAGGACACAGGGGGACACAGCGGGACACATCGGGTGACACAGCTTGACACAGCGGGATACATGGCAGGACAAAGCGGGGACACAGCGAGGACACAGCGGGACACATTGGGACACAGCGGGACACAGCGGGGACACAGGGGACACAGTGGGACACAGCGGGGCACAGCGGGACACAGCAGGGAACACAGCGGGGGACACAGCGGGACACAACGGGGACACAGCGGGGACACAGCGGGACACAGCGGGGACACAGCCAGGACATAGCAGACACATCGGGACACTACAGGGGACACAGCGAGGACATAGCAGGACACAGCGGGACACAGGGAGGACACAGCGGGACACCGCGGCACACAGCGGGTCACAGCGTGGGACCCAGCGGGACTCAGAGGGGGACACAGTGAGACACAGCGGGGGACACAGTTGGGACACATCGGGTCACAGCAGGACACATCAGGGGACACAGCTTGACACAGCGGGATGCAGGGAGGGACAGAGTCGAGACACAGCGAGGACACAGCGGGACACCGTGGGACACATTGGGACACAGCGGGGATACAGGGGACACAGCGGGACACAGCGGGGACACAGCGGAACACATCGGGACACTTCGGGGACAGATCGGGACACAGCGGGGTACAGAGCAGGCCACAGCGGGGACACATCGGTACACAGCAGGGGACACAGCGGGACACAGCAGCACACAGCGGGACACAGCGTGGGACACAGCAGGACACAGCGGGGGACACAGCGAGACACAGCGGGGGACACAGCAGGGACAAATCGGGACACAGCGGGACATATCGGGGGACACAGCTTGACACAGCGAGATATTCGGCGGGAAACAGCGGGACACATCGGCACACATAGGGACACAGCGGGGACACAGGGGACAAAGCGGGACACAGCGGGGGACACAGCGGGTGACACAGCAGGACACAGCGGGGACACAGCGGGGACACAGAGGGGACACACCGGGACACAGAGGGGACACAGCGGGGACATAGCGGGACATAGCAGGACACTGAGGGGTACACAGCGAGGACAGAGCAGGACACAGCGGGACACAGTGGGACACAGCGGGGACACAGCGGGGGACACAGCGGGGAAACAGCAGGACACAGTGGGGGACACAGTGGGACACAGTGTTACACAGCGTGGGACACAGCGGGGATACAGCTGGGACACAGCAGGACACAGCGGGGACACATCAGGACACAGCGGGACACAGCGGGGGACACAGCGGGTGACACAGCAGGACACAGCGGGGACACAGCGGGGACACAGAGGGGACACACCGGGACACAGAGGGGACACAGCGGGGACATAGCGGGACATAGCAGGACACTGAGGGGTACACAGCGAGGACAGAGCAGGACACAGCGGGACACAGTGGGACACAGCGGGGACACAGCGGGGGACACAGCGGGGAAACAGCAGGACACAGTGGGGGACACAGTGGGACACAGTGTTACACAGCGTGGGACACAGCGGGGATACAGCTGGGACACAGCAGGACACAGCGGGGACACATCAGGACACAGCGGGACACAGTGGGGGACCAGGGGGACACAGCGGGTCACATCAGGGGACACAGCTTGACACAGCGGGATACATGGCAGGACACAGCGGGGACACATCGAGGACACAGCGGGACACATCGGGACACAGTGGGACACAGCGGAGACACTGGGGACACATAGGAACACAGGGGACAAAGCAGGACACAGCAGGGACACAGCGGGGACACAGCATGACACAGCGGGGACACAGCCAGGACACAGCAGGACACAGAGGGACACTGCGGGGGACACAGCGAGGACATAGCGGGACACATCGGGACACGTGGGACAAAGCGGGGACACAGCGGGGGACACAGTGGAGAAACAGTGGGACACAGCGGGACACTGTGGGGGATACAGAGGGACACAGCTAGGACACATCGGAACACAGCGGGACTCAGCGGGACACAGCAGGGACACATCGGGACACAGCGGGGGACACAGCAGGACAGAGCAGGGACACATCGGTACACAGCGGGGGCCACAGCAGGACACAGCGGCACACAGACGGACACAGCGTGGGACACAGCAGGACACAGCAGGGGACACAGTGAGACACAGCGGGGGACACAGCAGGGACACATCAGGACACAGACGGACACATCAGGGGACACAGCTTGACACAGCGGAAAACACCGCAGGACACAGCGGGGACAGAGCGAGGACACAACAGGACACAGCGGGACACATCGGGACACAGCGGGACACAGCAGGGACACAGGGGACATAGCGGGACACAGGAGGGACACAGCGGGACACAGTGGGGACACAGCAGGGACACAGCAGGACATAGCAGGACACTGCGGTGGACACAGGGGGTCACAGAGGGACACATCGGGTGACACAGCTTGACACAGCAGGATACATGGCAGGACACAGCGGGGACACAGCGAGGACACAGCGGGACACAGCGGAATCACTGCAGGGACACAGAGGACACAGTGGGACACAGCGCGACACAGCGGGACACAACAGGGAACACAGCGGTGGACACAGCGGGACACAGCGGGGACACAGCGGGGACACAGCGGGGACACAGCGGGGACACAGCGGGACACAGCGGGGACACAGCAGGAGACAGCGTGACACTGCGGGGGACACAGCGAGGACATAGCGTGACACAGCGGGACACAGTGGGGGACACAGCGGGACACCGATGGGACACATCGGGACACAGTGGGGGACACAGCGGGACTCAGCGGGACACAGCGGGACACAGTGGGGACACAGCGGGACACAGCGAGAAACAGCGGGGGACACAACAGGGACACATCAGGACACAGAGGGGGACACAGCGAGTAAACAGTGGGACACAGTGGGGGACACAGCGGTACACAGCGGGACACAGCATGGGACACAGCAGGCCAAAGCCGGGACACATCGGTACACAGCAGGGGACACAGCGGGACACAGCGGCACACAGCGAGACACAGCATGGGACACAGCAGGACACAGCGGGGGACACAGCGAGACACAGCGGGGGACACAGCAGGGACAAATCGGGACACAGCCGGACAAATCGGGGGACACAGCTTGACACAACGGGATACACGCAGGACACAGCGGGGACAGAGCGAGGACACAGCGGGACACAGCGGGTCACAGCGGGCACAAGCGGGACACAGCGGCACACAGCGGGACACAGCGTGGGACACAGCAGGATACAGCGGTGGACACAGCGAGAAACAGCGGGGGACAGAGCAGGGACACATCAGGACACAGCCGGACAAATCGGGGGACACAGCTTGACACAACGGGATACACCGCAGGACACAGCGGGGACAGAGCGAGGACACAGCGGGACACAGCAGGACACAGCGGGACAAAGCGGGACACAGTGGGGACATAAGGGACACAGCGGGACACAGCGGGACACAGCAGGACACAGCGGGGGACACAGCGGGGGACACAGCAGGACACAGCGGGACATAGCCGGACACTGCGGGGGACACAGCGGGGGACATAGCGGGACACAGCGGGGGACACAGGGAGGACACAGCGGGACACAGTGGAATACAGGGGGACACAATGGGGACACAGCGGGGGACACAGAGAGAACACAGCGGGACACAGTGGGATACAGCGGAGACACAATGGGAACACAGCGGGGTACACAGCGAGGACACAACAGGACACAGCGGGACACAGCGGGACACAGTGGGACACTGCAGGGACACCACTGGGGACAGAGCGGGACACAGCGGGTTACACAGCGGGGGACACAACGGGACACAGCGGGGGACACAGCGGGGGACACGGGGGGGACATCGGTGACACAGCGCGGACACAGCGGGACACATCGGGGGACACAGCGGGACATGGCGGGACACATCGGGGGACACAGCTTGACACAGCGGGATACACGGCGGGACACAGCAGGGACACAGTGAGGACACAGCAGGCCACAGCAGGGACACATCGGTACACAGCAGGGGAGACAGCGGGACACAGCGGCACACAGCGGGACACAGCGTGGGACACAGCAGGACACAGCGAGACACAGCGGGGGACACAGCAGGGACAAATCGGGACACAGCGGGACACAGCGGGGAACACAGTGGGACACAGGGAACACAGTGGGACACAGCGGGGACACAGCGGGCACACAGCGGGACACAGCGGGACACAGCAGGGACACAGCAGTCACACAGCTGCACACAGCGGGACACTGTGGTGGACACAGAAAGCACACAGCAGGACAAATCTGGCACAGTGGGACACAGCGGGGACACAGCGGGGGACAAAGCGGGGAAACAGCGGGACACAGCGGGACACGTCGGGACACATCGGGAGACAGCAGTACACAGCGGGACACTGCGGGGGACACAGCGGGGATACAGCTGGGACACAGCAGGACACAGCGGGGACACATCGGGACACACCGGTGGACACAGTGGGACACAGCGGGGGACACAGCAAGACACAGCAGGGGACACAGCGGGACACAACGGGACACAGCGGGGGTCACAGCGGGACACAGCGGGACACAGCGGGAACACAGCGGGGACAGAGCAGGGACACATCAGGACATAGCGGGACACTGTGGAGGACACAGGGGGACACAGCGGGACACATCGGGTGACACAGCTTGACACAGCGGGATACATGGCAGGACAAAGCGGGGACACAGCGAGGACACAGCGGGACACATTGGGACACAGCGGGACACAGCGGGGACACAGGGGACACAGTGGGACACAGCGGGACACAGCGGGACACAGCAGGGAACACAGCGGGGGACACAGCGGGACACAGCGGGGACACAGCGGGGACACAGCGGGGACACAGCGGGACACAGCGGGGACACAGCCAGGACACAGCAGGATACATCGGGACACTGCTGGGGACACAGCGAGGACATAGCGGGACACAGCGGGACACAGTGGGGGACACAGCGGGACGCAGATGGGACACTCGGGACACAGCGGGGGACACAGCGGGACTCAGCTTGACACAGCGGGAAACAGCGGGGACACAGCGGGACACAGCGAGACACAGCTGGGGACACAACAGGGACACATCAGGACGCAGCGGGGGACACAGCGGGTGAACAGCGGTAAACAGTGGGGGACACAGAGGGACACAGCGCGACACAGCGTGGGACACAGTGGGACACAGCTGGGGACAATGAGGGGGGACATAGCGGGACACAAAGCGGGACACAGGGAGGACACAGCGGGACACAGCAGCACACAGTGGGTCACAGCGTGGGACCCAGCGGGACTCAGCGGGGGACACAGCGAGACACAGCGGGGGACACAGTTGGGACACATCGGGTCACAGCTGGACACATCGGGGGACACAGCTTGACACCGCGGGATGCAGGGAGGGACAGATTTGGGACACCGCGAGGGCACAGCGGGACACTGCGGGACACATTGGGACACAACGGGACACAGCAGGGGACACAGCGGGACACAGCGGGACACAGCGGGTACACAGCTGGACACAGCGGGACACTGTGGTGGACACAGCAAGGACACAGCAGGACAAAGCCGGCACAGTGGAACACAGCGGGGACACAGCGGGGTACATAGCGGGGAAACAGCGGGACACAGCGGGACACAGCGGGACACAGGGGGGACACAGCAGGACACAGGGGGGGACACAGCGGGACACAGCGTGGGACACAGCGCTACACAGCGGGAAACACTGCGAGGACACAGCGGGACACAGCGGAATACACAGCTGGGGACGCAAAGGGAAACGGGGACACAGCAGTACACTGCGTGACACATCGTGGACACAGCGGGACACAGCGGGATACAACGGAGACACAGCGGGGACACAGCGGGGGACACAGCCGGACACAGAGGGGGACACAGCGGGCCACAGCAGGACACAGTGGTGACACAGCTGGGACACAGCTTGGGACACAGCGGGACACAGCGGGGGACACACCAAGGACACAGAGGGACACAGCGGGACACAGCAATAAGACAGAGGGGACACAGCGGGGCACAGCGAGGACACAGTGGGGATACAGCGAGGACACAGCGGGACACAGCGGGGGCCACAGCGGGAGACACCGGGGACACACCAGGGGACAGGAGGACTCAGCGGGACACAGCGGAACACAGCGGGGGACAGCGTGGACACAGCGGAACACAGCGGGACACAGCGGGCACACAGCGGGGGACATCGGGGTAAAAGCGGGGCACAGCGGGGGACACAGCGGGACACAGCGGGGACAGAGCTCGGACACAGCGTGGGACAGAGCAGGGACACAGCGGGACACAGCTGGGGACATAGCGGTGAAACAGCTGGGGACACCAAGGGGAAAAAGCAGGACACAGCGGGGAGAGAGGGGGGGATACAGCGGGACACAGCAGGGGACACAGCTGGGACACCGCGTGACTCAGCTGGGGACAGCGCGATGACACATTGGGACACAGCGGGGGACACAGCGGGGATACAGCGGGAAACAGTGGGGGATACAGCGAGGACACAGAGGGACACAGTGGGACACAGCGGGACACAGCGGGACACAGTGGGGGACACAGCGAGGACACAAGGGGGGGACACAGCTGGACACAGCGGGACACAGCGGGACACAGCGGGACACAGTAGGAGACACAGCGGGGACACAACGGGACACAGCGCCGGACACAGCGGGACACAACGGGAACACAGCAGGACACATGAAGACACAACGGAGACACAGCGTGACACAGCGGGGGCCACAGCGGGACACAACGGGACACAGCGGGGGACACAGCAGGACACAGCAGGGACACAGCGGGACACAACGGGACAGAGCGGGACACAGTGGGGACACAGCGGGGGACACAGCGGGATACAGAGGGACACAGCAGGGGACAGAGCGGAACACAGTGGGGGACACAGCAGGGGACACAGCGGGACACAGCGGGGGACACACCAAGGACACAGTGGAACACAGCGGGACACAGCAGTCACACAGAGGGGACACAGCGGGGCACAGTGGGGACACAGTGGGGATACAGCGAGGACACATCGGGACACAGTGGGACACAGCGGGGGACACAGCGGGGGACAGCGGGGAAAAACCAGGGGACAGGGTGACTCAGCGGGACACAGCAGAACACAGCGGGGGACAGCATGGACACAGCGGGACACAGCGGGGACACAGCGGGGACACAGGGAGACAGAGCGGTGACACAGCGGGACACAGCGGGACACAGCGGGGTCACAGCCGGACACAGCGGGGGATACAGCGGGACACAGCAGGACACAGCGGGACAAAGCGGGGGACACAGAGGGACACGGCGGTACAAGCGGGACACAGCGGGGACACAGCGCTACACAGAGTTGTACACAGCTGGGGACACAACAGGATACAGAGTGGAACACAGCGGGACACAGCGGGACACAGCGGGGCCAAAAAGGGAGACAAAGCGGGGGACAGATCGGGACACACCGGGGGACACAGGGAGGACACAGCGGGACACAGCGGGGACACAGCGGGGACTCAGCGGGGGACATAGCGGGGGACAAAGCAGACACCACGGGACACAGCACAACACAGTGGAACACAGTGGGGACACTGCGGGGACACAGCGGGACACAGCGGGGGACACAGCGGGACACAGCGGGACTCATCGGTGAACACAACGAAGACAGCGGGGGACAGAGCGGGGGACACAGCTGGACACAGTGGGGACACAGCGGGGACACTGCGGGAAACTGCGTGACACAACGTGGACACAGCGGGATACAGGGGAGACACATGGGGGACACTGCGGGGGACACAGCGGGGGACATAGTGAGGTCACAGAGGGACACAGCGGGACACAGCTGGGGACACAGTGCTACACAGCGGGAAACACAGCGAGGACAAAAAGGGACATAGCGAGCGACACAGCGAGAACACAGCGGGACACAGGGGAACACAGCGAGGACACAGCGGGACACCGCGGGGACACAGCGGGGGAAACAGCGAGGACACAGCGGGACACAGCTGGACTCAGCGGGGGACACAGCGGGAAACAGCGGGACACAGCGGGGACACAGCGGGACACAGTGGGGGACACAGCGCGAAACAGCGGGACACAGTGGGGGATACAGCAGGACACAGCTGGACACAGCGGGACACAGTGGGGACACAGGGGGGACATAGCGGGGAGCACAGCGGGACACAGTGGGGGACATAGCGGGGACACAGCTGGGACACAGCGGGGGACACACCAAGGACACAGAGGGACACAGCGGGACACAGCAAGACACAGCGGGGACACAGCTGGACACAGCGGGACACAGCGGGACACAGCAGGAGACACAGCGGGGACACAACGAGACAAAGCGCCAGACAGAGCGGGACACAACGACAACATAGCGGGACACATGAAGACACAGAGGAGACACAGCGGGACACAGCGGGGGCCACAGCGGGACATAACGGGACACAGCAGGGGAAACAGCGGGACACAGCGGGACACAGCAGGGTCACAGTGGGACACAGTGGGACGCAGAGGGACAGAGCGGGACCCAGCGGGGACCCAGCGGGTGACATCGTGGAAAAAGCGGGTCACAGCGGGGGACACAGCGGGACACATCGGGGACACAGCTGGGACACAGCGTGGAACGCAGCAGGGACACAGCGGGACACAGCAAGGACACAGCTGGGACACAGCGTGGGACACAGCGGGACACAGCGGGGGACATACCAAGGACACAGAGGGACACAGCGGGACACAGCAATAAGACAGAGGGGACACAGCGGGGCACAGCGGGGACACAGTGGGGATACAGCGAGGACACAACAGGACACAGCGCGACACAGCGGGGGCCACAGCGGGGGACAGCGGGGACACACCAGAGGACAGGGGGACTCAGCGGGACCCAGCGGGACCCAGCGTGGGACAGCGTGGACACAGCGGAACACAGCGGGACACAGCGGGGACACAGCGGGGGACATCGGGGTAAAAGCGGGGCACAGCGGGGGACACAGCGGGAAACAGCGGGACACAGCTCAGACACAGCGTGGAACAGAGCAGGGACACAGCGGGACACAGCTCGGGACACAGCGGTGACACAGCTGGGGACAGCGTGGGGACACAGCGGGACACACCGGGGAGAGAGCGGGGGATACAGCGGGACACAGCAGGGGACACAGCGGGGACACAGCGTGACTCAGATGGAGACAGCGCGATGACACATTGGGAAACAGCGGGCTACACAGCGGGGATACAGCGGGACACAGTGGGGGATACAGCGAGGACACAGAGGGACACAGTGGGACACAGCGGGACACAGCGGGACACAGTGGGGGACACAGCGAGGACACAGCGGGACACAGCGGGACACAGCGGGGACACAG
The DNA here is from genome assembly GCF_024711535.1 of Dipodomys merriami. Taxonomy (NCBI): domain Eukaryota; kingdom Metazoa; phylum Chordata; class Mammalia; order Rodentia; family Heteromyidae; genus Dipodomys; species Dipodomys merriami. Next base: position 107,965 of record NW_027202521.1, on the reverse strand, counting down.
CTGGACACAGCGGGACACAGTGGGACACAGCGGGACACAGCAGGAGACACAGCGGGGACACAACGGGAACACAGCAGGACACATGAAGACACAGCAGAGACACAGCGTGACACAGCGGAGGCCACAGCGGGACACAATGGGACACATCGGGGGACACAGCGGGACACACCGGAGGACACAGCGGGACACAGCAGGGACACAGCTGGACACAACGGGACAGAGCGGGACACAGCGGTGACACAGCGGGGGACACAGCGGGATACAGAGGGACACAGCAGAGGACACAGAGGAACACAGCGGGACACAGCAATAAGACAGAGGGGACACAGCGCGACACAGCGGGGGTCACAGCGGGGAACAGCGGGGACACACCAGGGGACAGGGGGACTCAGCGGGACACAGCAGAACACAGCGGGGGCCAGCGTGGACACAGCGGAACACAGCGGGACTCAGCGGGGACACAAAGGGGGACATCGGGGTAAAAGGGGGCACAGCAGGGGACACAGCGGGACACAGCGGGACACAGCTCGGACACAGCGTGGGACAGAGCAGGGACACAGCGGGACACAGCTGGGGACACAGCGGGGACACAGCTGGGGACAGCGTGGGGACACAGCGGGACACAGCGGGGAGAGAGCGGGGGATACAGGGGGACACAGGAGGGGACACAGCGGGATACAGCAGGAGACACAGCGGGGACACAACGGGACACAGCGCCGGACACAGCGGGACACAACGGGAACACAGCAGAACATATGAAGACACAGCAGAGACACAGCGTGAAACAGAGGGGGCCACAGCGGGACACAACGGGACACAGCGGGACACACCGGAGGACACAGCGGGACACAGCAGGGACACAGCGGGACACAACGGGACAGAGCGGGACACAGTGAGGACACAGCGGGGGACACAGCGGGATACAGCGAGTGACACAGCGGGACACAGCGGGGACACAGCCGAGACACAGCAGGGAACACAGCGGGGGACACAGCTGTATACAGTAGGAGACAGCGGGGACACAGCTGGGACAAAGCGGGACACAGCAGGATACAGCGGAGACACAGCCTGGGACAGCGGGGACACAGCGGGAGACAGAGGAGACAGAGCGGGGGACACAGCGGGGGACACAACGGGCCACAGAGGGGGACACAGCAGGACACAGCGAGACACAGCAGGGACACATCGGGACATAGCGGAGGACCCAGCGGGGGACACAGCAGGATACCGTGGAACACAGAGCGGGAGACACAGCGGGGGACATAGCAGGGACACAGAAGGACAGAGCGGGGACACAGTGGGACACAGCGGGGACACAGCGGGACACAGAAGGACACAGTGGGGACACAGCGGGACATAGCGTGTACACCGCGGGACACAGTGGGACTCAGCTGGACACAGCGGGGACACAGCGTGGACACAGCGGGACACAGTGGGACACAGCAGGAGACACAGCGGAACACAGCGGGGACACAGCGGGGACACAGCAGCACACAGCGGGGACACAGCGGAACACAGCGGGACACAGCGGGCACACAGCGGAGACACAGCGGGATACAACGTGGGACTCAGTTGGGACACAGCGGGGGACACAGTGAGGACACAGCTGAACATAGCGGGACACAGCGGGACACAGAAGGGGACACAGCTGGGGACACAGCGGGACACAGTGGGGGATACAGCGAGGACAAAGACGGACACAGTGGGACACAGCGGGACACAGCGAGGACACAGCGGGAAACAGCGAGACAGAGCGGGGACACAGTTGGGATACAGCGAGGACACAGCGGGACACAGCGAGACACAGCAGGGGCCACAGTGGGGGACAGCGGAAACACACCATGGGACAGGGGGACTCAGCGGGACACAGCGGAACACAGCGGGACACAGCGGGGACACAGCGGGTGACATCGTGGAAAAAGCGGGGCACAGCGGGGGACACAGTGGGAAACAGCGGGGACACAGCTGGGACACAGCGTGGGACACAGCAGGGACACAGCGGGACACAGCTGGGGACACAGTGGGGACACAGGTGGGTACAGCACGGGGACACAGCGGGACACAGCGGGGAGAGAGCGGGGGACACAGGGGGATACAGCGGGGGACACAGCGGGGGCACAGCGTTACTCAGCTGGGGACAGCACGATGACACATTGGGACACAGCGGGGGACACAGCGGGGATTCAGCAGGACACAGTGGGGGTTACAGCGAGGACACAGAGGGACACAGTGGGACACAGCGGGACACAGCGGGACACATTGGGGTCCACAGGGAGGACACAGCGGGACACAGCAGGGGACACAGTGAGGACACAGCAGGACACAACGGGACACAGCGGGGACACAGCAGGACACAGCGGGGGACACAGCATGACACAGCTGGGACACAGCGGGTACACAGCGGGACACTGCGTGACACAGCGGAGGACACTGCGGGGAAACAGCGGGACACAGTGGGACCCAGCGGGGGACAGCGGGACACAGCGGAGGACACAGCGGGGAAACAGCGGGACACAGTGGGACACAGCGGGGGACACTGCGGGAAAGAGCGGGGAACACTTCGGGGGACACAGGGAGGACACAGCGGGACACAGCGGGGACACAGCGGGGACTCAGCGGGGGACATAGCGGGGGCAAAGCAGGACACCACGGGACACAGCGGAACACAGCGGAACACAGTGGGGGACACAGAGAGGTACACAGCGGGACACAGCGGGACACAGCGAGGACACAGATTAACACAGTGGGACACATCGGTGACACAGCGAGCGACACAGCAGGGGACACAGCGGCACACAGCGGGGACACAGCGGGGACTCAGCCCGGGACATAGCGGGGGACAAAGCAGGACACCACGGGACACAGCAGAACACAGGGAAACAGAGTGGGGACACTGCGGGGACACAGCGGGACACAGCGGGGGACACAGCGGGACTCATTGGTGAAGACAACGGAACACAGCGGGGGACAGAGCGGGGGACACAGCGGGACACAGCGGGGACTCAGCTGAACACAGCGTGGTATACAGCGTGACACAGCAGGGACACAGCGGGGAAACAGCGGGACACTGCGTGACACATGGGGGACACAGCGGGACACAGCGGGACACAGCGGGAGACACAGCGCTACACAGCGGGAAACACAGCGAGGACACAGCGGGACACAGCGGGGTACACAGCTGAGGACACAAAGAGAAACAGCGGAGACACAGCAGGATACTGCGTGATACATCGTGGACACAGCGGGACACAGCAGGACACAGAAGAGACACAGCGGGACACAGCGGGGACACAACAGAACACAGCGGGGACACAGCGAGACCCAGCGGGACACAGCGGGGACACAGCGGGACACAGCGAAAGACACAGCGGGGACACAGCGGGGAGCACAGCGGGACACAGCTGGGACAGAGCGGGACACAGCGGGGTCACAGCGGGACACAGCCGGGGGCACAGCGGGACACAGCAGGACACAGCGGAACAAAGCGGGGGACAGAGTGGGACACAGCGGGACGCAGCGCGGACACAGCAGGAAAAAGCAGTGAACACAGCTGGGGACACAACGGGACACAGAGTAGGACACAGCAGGACACAGCGGGACACAGCGGGGACAAAGCGTGAGACACAGTGGGGTACAGACTGGGACACAGCGGGGCACACAGGGAGGACACAGCGGGAAACAGAGGGGACATAGAAGGGACTCAGCGAGGGACATAGCAGGGAACAAAGCAGGACACCACGGGCCCCAGCAGAACACAGCGGAACACAGTGGGGACACTGCGGGGACACAGCGGGACTCATCGGTGAACACAACGGAACACAGCGGGGGACATAGCGGGGGACACAGCGGGACACAGCGGGGACTCAGCTGGACACAGCGTGGTATACAGCGTGACACCACGGGGACACAGCGGGACACTGCGTGACACATCGGGGACACAGCGGGACACAGCGGGACACAGCGGGACACAGCGGAACACAGCGCTACACAGCGGGAAACACAAGGAGGACACAACGGGACATAGCGAGCGACACAGCTAGAACACAGCGGGACACAGTGGAACAGAGAGAGGACACAGCGGGACACCACGGGGACACAGCGGGGGACACAGCGGGACACAGCGGGGGAAACAGCGAGGACACTGCGGGACACAGCGGGACTCAGCGGGGGACACAGGGAGGACACAGCGGGACACAGCGGGGACACAGCGAGGACACAGCGGGACACAGCGGGACACAGCGGGACACAGCGGGGACAAAGCAGGACACAGCGGGGACACAGCGGGACACAGTGGGGGACACAGCGGGACACAGCGGGACACAGTGCGGGACACAGCAGGACACAGCGGGTCACAGAGGGACACAGCGGGGACGCAGCGGGGACACAGGGGGACACAGCGGGACACAGCGGGATACAACGGGGGAAAAAGGGAGGACACAGCGGGACACAGCGGGACAAAGCGGGGGACACAGCGGGACACAGCGGGACATAGTGGAGACAGCAGGACAAAGCGGTGAACACAGCTGTGGACACAATGAGACACAGTGTTGGACACAGCGGGACACAGCTGGGACAAAGCGGGAGACACAGCGGGGGACAGAGCGGGACACAGCGCGGGACACAGGGAGGACACAGCGGGGTACAGCGTGGACACAGCGGGGACTCAGCGGGGGACATAGCGGGGGACAAAGCAGGACACCACGGGACACAGCGGAACACAGCGGAACACAGTGGGGACACTGCGGGAACACAGCGGGACACAGCGGGGGACACTGCGGGACTCATTGGTGAACACAACAGAACACAGCGGGGGACAGAGCGGGGGACACAGCGGGACACAGCGGGGACTCAGCTGGACACAGCGTGGTATACAGCGTGACACAGCGGGGACACAGCGGGGAAACAGCGGGACACTGCGTGACACATCGGGCACACAGGTGGACACAGCGGGGGACACAGTGCTACACAGCGGGAAACACAGCGAGGACACAGCGGGACACAGCGGGGTACAGAGCTGGGGACACAAAGGGAAACAGCGGAGATACAGCAGGACACTGTGTGACACATCGTGGACACAGCAGGACACAGCGGGACACAGCGGAGACACAGCGAGGACACAGAGGTGGACACAGCGAGGACAAAGCGGGACACAGCGGGGGACACAGCGCTACACAGCGGGAAACACAGCGAGGACACAGCGGGACCCAGCAGGGGACACAGCGAGAACACAGCGGGACACAGCGGAACACAGCGAGGACACAGCGGGACACCGTGGGGACACAGCGGGGGACACAGGGGGACACAGCGGGGGACACAGCCGTGGACACATCAGGACACACCAGGACATAGTGGGGACAGAGCGGGGACACAGCAGTGACTCAGCTGGACACAGCGTGGTATACAGCGTGACACAGCGGGAACACAGAGATACACTGCGTGACACATCGGGGACACAACGGCACACAGCGGGACAGAGCGGGACACAGTGGGGGACACAGCGCTACACAGCAGGAAACACAGCGAGGACACAGTGGGACACAGCGGGGTACACAGCTGGGGACACAAAGGGAAACAGCGGAGACACAGCAGGACACTGCGTGACACATCGTGGACACAGCGAAGACACAGCGGGACACAGCGGGGTACACATCTGGGGACACAAAGGGAAACAGCACAGACACAGCAGGACACTGCGTGACACAACGTGGACACAGGGAAGACACAACGGGGGACACAGCGGGGGACATAGCGAGAACACAGCGGGACACAGCGGGACACAGGGGGGGACAAAGCGCTACACAGCGGGGAACACAGCGAGGACACAGCGGGACACAGCGGGGGACACAGCGAGAACACAGCGGGACACAGCGGAACACAGCGTGCACACAGTGCGACACCGAGGGGACACAATGGGGGACACAGCGGACACAGCAGGGGAACCAGCGAGGACACAGGGGGATACAGCGGGATACAGTGCGGGACACAGTGGGACACAGTGGGACACAGCGGGACACAGCGGGGCACAGCGGGGACACAGCGGAACACAGCGGGACACAGCGGGACACAGCGGGGGACACAGCAGAGGACACAGCGTGGGACACAGCGAGAACACAGCGGGACCCAGAGAGACACAGCTTCGATACAGCGGGGACACAGCGGGACAAAGCAGTGTACACAGCTGGGGACACAAGGGGACATAGCGGGGAACACAGCGGGACACAGCGGGACACAGGAAGGACAAAGCGGGGACTCAGCGGTGGATACAGCATGGGACAAATCGGGACACCACGGGACACAGTGGGACACAGCGGGGACACTACGGGGACACAGCGGGACACAGCTGGGGACACAACGGGTACACAGCGGGACACTGCGTGACACAGCGGAGGACACAGCGGGGAAACAGCGGGACACGGTGGGACACAGCGGGGGACAGCGGGACACAGCGCAGGACACAGCGGGGAAACAGCGGGACAAAGTAGGACACAGCGGGGGACACTGCGGGACAGAGGAGGAAACACAGCGGGGGACACAGGGAGGACACGGGGGACACAGCGGGGACACAGTGGGGACTCAGCGGGGGACATAGTGGGGGACAAAGCAGGACACCACGCGACACAACGGAACACAGCGGAACACAGAGGGGGACACAGCGAGGTACACAGCAGGACACAGCGGGACACAGCGAGCACACAGCGGAACACAGGGGGACACAGCGGTGACACAGCGAGGGACACAGCGCGGGACACAGCGGGACACAGCGGGAATACAGTGGGGACTGAGCGGGGGACATAGCGGGGGACAAAGCAGGACACCACGGGACACAAGGGAACACAGCGGAACACAGATGTGGACACAGCGAGTTACATAGCGGGACACAGCGGGACACAGCGAGGACACAGCGGAACACAGGGGGACACAGCGGTGACACAGCGGGACACAGCTGGGTCACAGCCGGACACAGCGGGGGACACAGCAGGACACAGCGGGACAAAGCGGGGGACACAGCGGGACACAGCGGGACAAGCGGGACACAGTGGGGGACAAAGCGGGGACATAGCGGGGACACAGCGGGACATAGCGGGGACACAGCGGGACACAGCAGGACACAGCAGGACACAGCGGGGACACAACGGGAAACAGTGAGGGACAGCGGGGACACAGCAGGACACAGCGGGGACACAGCGGGACACAGTAGGGGACACAGCGGGACACAGCGGGACACAGCTGGGACAAAGAGGGAATCACAGCGGGGGATAGAGCGGGACACAGAGGGAGACACAGGGAGGACACAGCGGGACACAGCGGAGGACACAGGGGGAAACAGCGAGACACAGTGGGACACAGCACTACACAGCAGGAAACACAGCGAGGACACAGCGGGACACAGCGGGGTACACAGCTGGTGACACAAAGGGAAATAGCGGAGACACAGCAGGACACTGTGTGAAACATCGTGGACACAGCAGGACACAGCGGGACACAGCGGAGACACAGCGGGGACACAGCGGGTGACACAGCGAGGACACAGCGGGACACAGTGGGACACAGCGGGGGACACAGCGCGACACAGCAGGGAACACAGCGAGGACACAGCGGGACCCAGCGGGGGACACAGTGAGAACACAGCGGGACACAGCAGAACACAGCGAGGACACAGCAGGACACCGTGGGGACACAGCGGGGGACACAGCGGGACACAGCGGGACATAGCGGGGACACAGCAGGGACACAGCCGGGAACACAGCGGGTGACACAAAGGGACACAGATGAACACAGCGGGACACAGAGCGGACACAGCAGGGACACAGCGGGAGACACAGCAGGACACAATGGGACACAGCAGGGGACACAGCGGGACAGTGCAGGGTACACAGCTGGGGACACAAAGGGAAACAGCGGGGACACAGCAGGACACTGTGTGACACATCGTGGACACAGCGGGACACAGCGGGACACAGAGGGGGACACAGTGAGGACACAGTGGGACACAGCGGGGGACACAGCCAGGGACACTGCAGGACACAGCGGGGGACACAGCGAGGACACAACGGAACACAGCGGGGAAACAACAGGGAAACAGCGGGGGACACAGCGGGTGACACAGCTGGATACAGCGGGACACAGTGGGACACAGCGGTCACAGCAGGGACACAGAATGGGACTCAGCCGGACACAGCGGGACACAGCGGGGGACACAGCGAAACACAGCTGGGACACAGAGGGACACAGTGGGGGCAAAGCGGGGACACAGCGGGACACAGCGGGGGACACAGCGGGTGACACAGCGAGGACACAGCGGGACACAGCGGAGGACACAGGGGGAAACAGCGAGACACAGTGGGACACAGCGGGGGACCCTGCAGCCAGAGCGGGGGACACAGCGGGGGACACAGGGAGGACACAGCGGGACACAGCGGGGAATCAGCGGGGGACATAGCGGGGGACAAAGAAGGACACCACGGGACAGAGCAGAACACAGGGGAACACAGGGGGAAACAGCGGTGACACAGCGAGGGACACAGCAGAGGACACAGCGGGACAAAGCGGGACACAGCAGGGTCACAGCCAGCCACAGCGGGGGACACAGCGGGACACAGCAGGACACAGCGGGACAAGCAGGACACAGCAGGGACACAGTGCTACATAGCGGTGTGCACAGCTGGGGACACAACGGGACACAGAGTGGGACACAGCAGGACACAGCGGGACACAGTGGGACACAGCGGGGACAAAGCGTGAGACACAGCGGGGGACAGATCGGGACACAGCGGGGGACACAGCGGGACACAGCGGGGGACACAGCGGGACACAGTGGGACTCATCGGTGAACACACCGGAACACAGTGGGGGACAGAGCGGGGGACACAGCGAAACACAGCGGGGACAAAGCGGGGACACAGCGGGACACTGAGTGAAACATCGTGGACACAGTGGGACACAGCGGGACACAGCGGAGACACAGCGGAACACTGCGTGACACATCGGGGACAGAGTGGGACACAGCGGGACAGAGCGGGACACAGCGGGGGACACAGCGCTACACAGCGGGAAACACAGCGAGGACACAGTGGGACACAGTGGGGTACACAGCTGGGGAAACAAAGGGAAACAGCGGGGAAACAGTAGGACACTGCGTGACACATCGTGGACACAGCGGGATACAGCGGAGACAAAGCGGGGACACAGCGGGGGACACAGCTAGGACACAGAGGGACACAGCGGGACACAGCTGGGGACACAGCGCTACACAGCGGGGAACACAGCAAGGACACAGCGGGACATAGCGGGGGACACAGCGAGAACATAGCGGGACACAGCGGAACACAGCGAGGACACAGCGGGACACCGCGGGGACCCAGCGGGGGACACAGCAGGACACAGGGGGGAAACAGCGAGGATACAGCGGGACACAGCGGGACACATCGGGGGACACATCGGGACACAGCAGGGACACAGCGGGACACAGCGGGGACACAGCGGGACACAGCGGGACACAGCAGGGTCACAGCAGGACACAGCGGGAACACAGCGGGACACAATGGGGGACACAGCGGGACACAGCGTGACACAGCGGGGGACACAGCAGGACACAGCAGCTAGCACAGCGGGACACAGTGGGGGATATAGCGGGGACACAGCTGGGACACAGCGGGACACAGATCGGTCACAGCGGGACACAGCGGGGGACACAGCGAGGACAAAGCAGGACACAGCGGGACACAGCGGGGACACAGTGTGGACACAGCGAGACACAGCGGGACACAGCGGGACACAGAGGGGACACAGCGTGACACAGTGGGGGACACAGCAGGACACAGCGGGACACAGCAGGGGACAAAGCACGACACAGCGCGACACAGCTGGACACAGCGGGGACACAGCTGCGACACAGCGGGACAGAGCGGGACACAGCGGGGACACAGCGGGGACACAGTGGGACACAGCGGGACACAGGGGGGACACAGCAGGGACACAGCGGGAGACAGCGGGGACACAGCGGAGATACAGCAGGACACAGAGGGGGCCACAGCGGGACACAAGGGGACATAGCGGGGGACACAGTGGGGACATAGAGGAGGACCCAGCGAGGACACAACGGGACACAGTGGCACACAGCGGGACTCAGTGGGGTACATAGCAGGGAACAGCAGGTACACACCGGGTACAGCGGGGACACAGCTGAATATAGCAGGACACAGCGGGACACAGCAGGGGACACAGCTGGGGACACAGCGGGACACAGTGGGGGATACAGCGAGGACACAGACGGACACAGTGGGACACAGCGGGACACAGCGGGACACAGTGGGGGACACAGCGAGGACACAGCGGGACACAGCGGGAGACACAGCGTTAAACAGAGGGGAAACAGCAGCTTCCCCATGGGACACAGCGGTAACACAGCTGGCGACATTGGGGAAACGGGGACACAGCGTGGGACACAGGTGGACATAGCGGGGGACAGCGGGGACACAGCAGGACACAGCGGGGGACACAGCGGGGATACAGCTGGGACACAGCGGGGAACACAGCGGGACACAGCGGGGGACACACCAAGGACACAGCGGGACACAGCAGGACACAGCAGTGACACAGAGGGGACACAGCGGGGACACATTTGGGATACAGCGAGGACACAGTGGGACACTGCGGGACACAGAGGGGGCCACAGTGGGGTCAGTGGAGAAACACCATGGGACAGGGGGACACAGCGGGACACAGCGGAACACAGCGGGACACAGCTGGGACACAGCGGGTGACATCGTGGAAAAAGCGGGGCACAGCGGGGGACACAGCGGGACACAGCGGGGACACAGCTGGGACACAGCGTAGGACACAGCAGGGACACAGCGGGACACAGCTGGGGACACAGCGGGGACACAGGTGGGGACAGCGCGGGGACACAGCGGGACAGAGCGGGGAGAGAGCGGGGGACACAGCGGGATACAGCGGGGGACACAGCGGGGAAACAGCATTACTCAGCTGGGGACAGGGCGATGACACATTGGGACACAGCGGGGGACACAGCGGGGATACAGCGGGACACAGTGGGGGATACAGCGAGGACACAGAGGGACACAGTGTGACACAGCGGGACACAGCGGGGCACATTGGGGTACACAGCGAGGACACAGCGGGACACAGCGGGGGACACAGTAAGGACACAGCAGGACACAGCGGGACACAGCGGGGACACAGCAGGACACAGCGGGGGACACAGCGTGACACAGCGGGGACACAGCGGGTACACAGCGGGACACTGCGTGACACAGCGGAGGACACTGCGGGGAAACAGCGGGACACAGTGGGACCCAGCGGGGGACAGCGGGACACAGCGGAGGACACTGCGGGACAGAGCGGGAACACTTCGGGGGACACAGGGAGGACACAGCGGGACACAGCGGGGACACAGCGGGGACTCAGCGGGGGACATAGCGGGGGACAAAGCAGGACACCACGGGACACAGCGGAACACAGCGGAACACAGCGGAACACAGTGGGAGACACAGCGAGGTACACAACGGGACACAGCGGGACATAGCGAGGACACAGCGGAACACAGGGGGAAACAGCGGTGACACAGCCAGCAACACAGCGGGGGAAACAGCGGCACACAGCGGGGACAAAGCGGGGACTCAGCGGGGGACATAGCGGGGGACAAAGCAGGACACCACGGGACACAGCAGAACACAGCGGAACACAGTGGGGACACTGCGGGGACACAGCGGGACAGAGCGGGGGACACAGCGGGACACAGCAAGACTCATCGGTGAACACAACGGAACACAGCGGGGGACAGAGCGGGGGACACAGCGGGGACACAGCGGGGACACTGCATGACACATCGTAGACACAGTGGGACTCAGCGGAACATAGTGAGGACACAGCGGGACACCGCTTGGATACAGCAGGGGAAACAGCGAGGACACAGCGGGACATGGGGGTAACACAGCAGGGACTCAGCGGGGGACACAGCGGGACACAGCAGGACAGAGCGGGGGACACAGCGGGACACAGCAGGGTCACAGCGGGACACAGTGGGATGCAGCGGGACAGAGCGGGACACAGCGGGGACACAGCGGGTGACATCATGGAAAAAACGGGGCACAGAGGGGGACAAAGCGGGACACATCGGGGACACAGCTGGGACACAGCGTGGGACACAGCAGGGACACAACGGGACACAGCGGGGATACAGCTGGGACACAGCGTGGGACACAGCGGGACACAGCGGGGGACACACCAAGGACACAGAGGGACACAGCGGGACACAGCAATAAGACAGAGGGGACACAGCGGGGCACAGCGGGGACACAGTGGGGATACAGCGAGGACACAGCGGGACACAGCGCGACACAGCGGGGGCCACAGCGGGGGACAGCAGGGACACACCAGGGGACAGGGGGACTCAGCGGGACACAGCGGAACACAGCGGGGGACAGCGTGGACACAGCGCAACACAGCGGGACACAGCGGGGACACAGTTGGGGACATCGGGGTAAAAGGGGGCACAGGAGGGGACACAGCGGGACACAGCGTGGGACAGAGCAGGGACACAGCGGGACACACTGGGGACACAGCGGTGACACAGCTGGGGACAGCGTGGGGACACAGCGGGGAGAGAGCGGGGGATACAGCGGGGGACACAGCGGGGATACAGCGGGCGACACAGCGGGACACAACGGGGACACAGCCGAGACACAGCAGGGGACACAGCGGGGGACACAGCTGGACACAGTAGGACACAGCGGGGACACAGCGGGGACAAAGCGGGACACAGCAGGATACAGCGGAGACACAGCTGGGGACACAGCGGGAGACAGCGGAGACACAACGGGGGACACAGCGGGACACAGAGGGGGACACAGCGGGACACAGCGAGACACAGCGGGGACACATCGGGACATAGCGGAGGACACAGCGGGGGACACAGCAGGATACAGTGGAGCACAGAGCGGGAGACACAGCGGGGGAAACAGCATGAACACAGAAGGACACAGCTGGGACACAGCGGGACACAGCGGGGACACAGCGGGACACAGAAGGACACAGCGGGGACACAGCGGGCATTGCGGTTACACAGCAGGACACAGCAGGACTCAGCTGGACACAGCGGGGACACAGCGTGGACACAGCGGGACACAGTGGGACACAGCGGGGGACACAGCGGAACACAGCGGGGACCCAGAGGGGACACAGCAGCACACAGCAGAGACACAGCAGGACACAACGTGGGACTCAGTTGGGACACAGAAGAGGACACAGTGAGGACACAGCAGTACACAGCGGGACACAGCGGGACACATCGGGACATAGCGGGGTACACAGCCGGGGACAGTGGTGACAAAACGGGGAACAGCGGGGACACAGCGGGACACAGCAGGGGACAGCGGGGACACAGTGGGACATATCGTGGGACACAGCGTGGGACACAGCGGGAGACACAGCGTTAAACAGCGGGGAAACAGCAGCTTCCCCATGGGACACAGCGGTAACACAGCTGGCGACATTGGGGAAACAGGGGGACATAGCGGGGGACAGCGGGGACACAGCGGGACACAGCGGGGGACACAGCTAGGACACAGAGGGACACAGCAGGACACAGCTGGGGACACAGCGCTACACAGCGGGGAACACAGCGAGGACACAGCGGGAAATAGCGGAGGACACAGCGGGGGACACAGCGGGACAAAGGGGGGAAACAGCGAGGACACAGCGGGACACAGCGGGACACATCGGGGGACACAGCGGGACACAGCAGCGACACAGCGGGACACAGCGGGGACACAGCGGGCCACAGCGGGCCACAGCGGGATCACAGCAGGACACAGCGGGGACACAGCGGGACACAATGGGGGACACAGCGGGACACAGCGGGACACAGCGGGGGACACAGTGGGACCCAGTGGGGTCACAGCTAGGACAAAGCGGTACCCAGCGGGACACAGCGTCGATACAGCGGGGACACAAAGGGACACAGCGGGGTACACAGCTGGGGACACAAAGGGACACAGAGAGGGACACAGCGGGACACAGCGGGACACAACGGGACACAGCAGTGACAAAGTGGGAATCACAGCGGGGTATAGAGCGGGACACAGCGAGGGACACAGGTAGGACACAGTGGGACACAGCGGGGACACAGCTGGACACAGCGGGATACAGAAGGAGACACAGCGGGGACACAACGGGACACAGGGCGGGACACAGCGGGACACAGCAGGGACACAGCGGGACAGAGCGGGGACACAGCGGAGACACAGCGGGACACAACAGGGGCCACAGCGGGACACAAGGGGACACAGCGGGGGACACAGTGGGGACAGAGAAGGGGACCCAGCGAGGACACAACGGGACACAGCGGGACACAGCGGGACACAGTGGGGTATAGAGCGGGACACAGCGGGGGACACAGGGAGGACACAGCGGGACACAGCTGGACAAAGCAGGATACAGAAGGAGACACAGATGGACACAACGGGACACAGGGCGGGACACAGCGGGACACAGCAGGGACACAGCAGAGACACAGCAGAACACAGCAGGGGCCACAGCAGGAAACAAGGGGACACAGCGGGGTACACAGCTGGGGACACAAAGGGAAACAGCGGAGACACAGCAGGACACTGCGTGATACATCGTGGACACAGCGGGACACAGCGAGACACAGCAGAGACACAGCGGGACACAGCGGGGACACAGCGAAAGACAGCGGGGACACAGCGGGGAGCAGAGCGGGACACAGCGTGGGACATAGTGGGGACACAGCTTGGACACAGCGCGACACAGCGGGGTCACAGCAGGACACAGCGGGGGGCAAAGTGGAACACAGCAGGACATAGCGGGACAAAGCGGGGGACAGAGCGGGACACAGCGGGACACAGCACGGACACAGCGGAAAACAGCAGTGTACACAGCTGGGGACACAGAGTAGGACACAGCGGGACACAGCGGGACACAGCGGGAACAAAGCGGGAGACACAGTGGGGGACAGACCGGGACACAGCGGGGGACACAGGGAGGACACAGCGGGACACAGAGGGGACACAGCGGGCACTCAGCGTGGGAAATAGCGGGGGACAAAGCAGGACACCACGAGACACAGCGGAACACAGCGGAACACAGTGGGGACACTGGGGGGACACAGCGGGACTCATCAGTGAACACAACGGAACACAGCGGGGGACATAGTGGAGGACACAGCGGGACACAGCGGGGACTCAGCTGGACACAGCGTGGTATACAGCGTGACACAGCGGGGACACAGCGGGACAATGCGTGACACATCGGGGACACAGCGGGACACAGCGGGACACAGCGGGACACAGTGGGGGACACAGCGCTACACAGCGGGAAACACAGCGAGGACACAGTGGGACACAGCGGGGTACACAGCTGGGGACACAAAGGGAAACAGCGGAGACACAGGAGGACACTGCGAGACACATCTTGGACACAGCGAGGAAACAGCGGGACACAGCGGGGTACACAGCTGGGGACACAAAGGAAACAGCGCAGACACAGCAGAACAACGCGTGACACATCGTGGACACAGGGCGACACAGCGGGATACCGCAAAGACACATTGGGGACACAGCAGGGGACACAGCGAGGACACAGCGGGACACAGCGGGGGACACAGCGCTACACAGCGGGGAACACAGCGAGGACACAGCGGGACACAGCGGGGGACACAGCGAGAACACAGCGGGACACAGCGGAACACAGCGCTACACAGCGGGAAACACAGCGAGGACACAAGGGGACATAGCGAGCGACACAGCGAGAACACAGCGGGACACAGCGGAAGACAGCAAGGACACAACGGGACACCGCCGGGGCACAGCGGAAGACATAGCGGGACACAGCGGGGAAAACCGCGAGGACACAGCGGGACACAGCGGGACTCAGCGGGGGACACAGCGGGAAAAAGCGGGACACAGCGGGGACACAGCCGGACACAGCGGGGACAGAGCGGGACAGAGCGGTACACAGCGGGGACACACCAGGACACAGCGGGGACACAACGGGACACAGTGGGGGATACAGCGGGACACAGCGGGACACAGTGGGGGACACAGCGAGGTACACAGCGGGACACAGCGGGACACAGCGAGGACACAGCGGAACACAGCGGGACACAGCGGTGACACAGCCAGCGACACAGCGGGGGAAACAGCGGCACACAGCGGGGACAAAGCAGGACACCACGGGACACAGCAGAACACAGTGGAACACAGTGGGGACACTGCGGGGACACAGCGGGACACAGCGGGGGACACAGCGGGACACAGCGGGACTCATCGGTGAACACAACGGAACACAGCGGGGGACAGAGCAGGGGACACAGCGGGGACACAGCGGGACACAGCGGGACACAGTGGGGACACAGCTGGACACAGCGGGATACAGAAGGAGACACAGCGGGGACACAACGGGACACCGGGCGGGACACAGCGGGACACAGCAGGGACACAGCGGGACACAGCGGGGACACAGCGGAGACACAGCGGTACACAGCAGGAGCCACAGCGGGACACAAGGGGACACAGCGGGGGACACAGTGGGGACATAGAAGGGGACCCGGCGAGGACACAGCGGGACACAGCGGGGACACAGCGGGGACACAGCGGGACACAGCAAAAGACACAAAGGGAAACAAGGGAGACACAGCAGGACACTGCGAGACACATCGTGGACACAGCGAGGAAACAGCGGTACACAGCGGGGTACACAGCTGGGGACACAAAGGAAACAGCGCAGACACAGCAGAACACTGCGTGACACATCGTGGACAAAGGGGGACACAGCGGGATACTGCAAAGACACAGCGGGGACACAGCAGGGGACACAGTAGGGGACACAGCGGGACACAGCGGGACAAAGCGTGACACAGCGTGGGACACAGCGCTCCACAACGGGAAACACCGCGAGGACACAGTGGAACACAGCTGGGGACACAACGGGACACAGAGTAGGACACAGCGGGAAACAGCGGGACACAGCAGGACACAGCGGGGACAAAGCGGGAGACAAAGCGGAGGACAGAGCGGGACACAGCGGGGACACAGCGGGGACACAGCAGCACACAGCGGGGACACAGCGGAACACAGCGGGACACAGCGGGCACACAAGGGAGACACAGCGGGACACAACATGGGACTCAGTGGGGACACAGCGGGGGACACAGTGAGGACACAGCGGAACACAGCGGGACACAGCGGGAACACAGCGGAGACACAGCAGGACACAACGTGGGACTCAGTTGGGACACAGCGGAGGACACAGCGGGACACAGCGGAACTCAGCGGGGAACACAGCGGAACACAGCGGGGGACAGAGCGGGGGACACAGCGGGGACTGTGTTGGACACAGCGGGGGACACAGTGTGACACAGCGGGGACACAGCGGGGACACAGCGGGACATTGAATGACACATTGGGGACATAGCGGGACACAGCGGGACACAGCGGGTGACACAGCGCTACACAGCGGGGAACACAGTGAGGACACAGCGGGACACAGCGGGACACAGCGGGACACAGCGGGGACAAAGCGGGAGACATAGCGGGGGACAGAGCGGGACACAGTGGGGACACAGCGGGGACACAGCAGCACACAGCGGGGACACAGCGGAACACAGCGGGACACAGCGGGCGCACAGGGAAGACACAGCGGGACACAACATGGGACTCAGTGGGGACACAGCGGGGGACACAGTGAGGACACAGCGGTACACAGCGGGACACAGCGGGGACACAGCGGGGACACAGCGGAACACAGCGGGACACAGCGGGCACACAGCGGAGACACAGCGGGACACAACGTGGGACTCAGTTGGGACACTGGAGGACACAGCGGGACACAGCGGAACTCAGCGGGGAACACAGCGGAACACAGCGGGGGACAGAGCGGGGGACACAGCGGGGACTGTGTTGGACACAGCGGGGGACACAGTGTGACACAGCAGGGACACAGCGGGGACACAGCGGGACATTGAATGACACATTGGGGACACAGCGGGACACCGCGGGTGACACAGCGCTACACAGCGGGGAACACAGTGAGGACACAGCGGGACACAGAGGGGGACACAGCGAGAACACAGTGGGACTCAGCGGGACATAGTGAGGACACAGCGGGACACCGCTTGGACACAGCGGGGTCACAGCGGGACACAACGGGGGAAACAGCGAGGACACAGCGGGACACGGGGGGAACACAGCAGGGACACAGCGGGGGACACAGCGGGACACAGCAGGACAGAGCGGGGGTCACAGCGAGAAACAGCTAGGACACAGCGGTACACAGCGGAGGACACAGCGGGGAAACAGAGGGACATATGGGACAGAGCGGGGGACACTGAGGGACAGAGCGGGGGACACAGCCGGGGACACAGCGAGAGCAAAGTGGGATAGAGCGTGACATAGCGGGACACAGCAGGACACAGCAGGGGACACAGCTGGGGACACAGCGGGACACAGTGCGGGATACAGCGAGGACACAGAGGGACACAGTGGGACACAGCAGACACAGCGGGACACATTGGGGGACACAGCGAGGACACAGCGGGACACAGCAGAGACACAGCTGGACACAGCGGGGACACAGCGGGACACAGCAGGAGACACAGCGGGGACACAAAGGGACACAGCGCCAGACACAGCGGGACACAACGGCAACACAGCGGGACACATGAAGACACAGCGGAGACACAGCGGGACACAGTGGGGGCCACAGCGGGACATAACGGGACACAGCGGGTGACACAGCGGGACACAGCAGGGTCACAGCGGGACACAGTGGGACACAGCGGGACAGAGCGGGACACAGCGGGGACACAGCGGGTGACATCGTGGAAAAAGCGGGGCACAGCGGGGGACACAGCGGGACACATCGGGGACACAGCTGGGACACAGCGTGGGACACAGCAGGGACACAGCAGGACACAGCGGGGACACAGCGGGACACAGCAGGGGACACACCAAGGACACAGAGGGACACAGCGGGACACAGCAATAAGACAGAGGGGACACAGCGGGGCACAGCGGGGACACAGTGGGGATACAGCGAGGACACAGCGGGAAACAGCAGGACACGGTGGGACACAGCGGGGGACAGCGGGACACAGCGCAGGACACAGCGGGGAAACAGCGGGACAAAGTAGGACACAGCGGGGGACACTGCAGGACAGAGGAGGGAACACAGCGGGGGACACAGGGAGGACACGGCGGGACACAGCGGGGACACAGTGGGGACTCAGTGGGGGACATAGCGGGGGACAAAGCAGAACACCACGCGACACAACGGAACACAGCGGAACACAGAGGGGGACACAGCGAGGTACACAGCAGGACACAGCGGGACACAGCGAGCACACAGCGGAACACAGGGGGACACAGCGGTGACACAGCGAGGGACACAGCGCGGGACACAGCGGGACACAGCGGGAATACAGTGGGGACTCAGCAGAGGACATAGCAGGGGACAAAGCAGGACACCACGGGACACAAGGGAACACAGCGGAACACAGATGTGGACACAGCGAGTTACATAGCGGGACACAGCGGGACACAGCGAGGACACAGCGGAACACAGGGGGACACAGCGGTGACACAGCGGGACACAGCGGGACACAGCTGGGTCACAGCCGGACACAGCGGGGGACACAGCGGGACACAGCAGGACACAGCGGGACAAAGCGGGGGACACAACGGGACACAGCGGGACAAGCGGGACACAGTGGGGACACAGCGCTACACAGCGATGTACACAGCTGGGGACACAACGGGATACAGAGTGGGACACAGCGGGACACAGCGGGGCCAAAAAGGGAGACACAGCAGGGGACAGATCGGGACACAGCGGGGGACACAGGGAGGACACAGCGGGACAGAGCAGGGACACAGCGGGGACTCAGCGGGGGACATAGCGGGGGACAAAGCAGGACACCACGGGCCAGAGCAGAACACAGCGGAACACAGTGGGGTCACTGCGGGGACACAGCGGGACTCAGCGGGGGACACAGCGGGACACAGCGCGACTCATTGGTGAACACAACGAAGACAGCGTTGGACAGAGCGGGTGACACAGCTGGACACAGCGGGGACACAGCGGGGACACAGCGGGACACTGCGTGACACAACCTTGACACAGGGGGACACAGCGAGACACATCGGAGACAGCAGGACACTGCGTGACACATCAGGGACACAGCGGGACACAGCGGGACACAGCGGGAAACACCGCGAGGACACAGCGGGACACAGCGTGATACATAGCTGGGGACACAAAGGGAAACAGCGGGGACACAGCAGGATACTGCGTGACACATCGTGGACACAGCGGGGACACAGCGGGGGACACAGCGGGACACAGCAGGACACAGCGGGACAAAGCGGGGGACACAGCGGGACACGGTGGGACAAGTGGGACACAGCGGGGACACAGCGCTACACAGAGGTGTACACAGCTGGGGACACAACGGGATACAGAGTGGGACACAGCGGGACACAGCGGGGCCAAAAAGGGAGACACAGCGGGGGACAGATCGGGACACATTGGGGGACATAGGGAGGACACAGCGGGACACAGCGGGGACACAGCGGGGACTCAGCGGGGGACATAGCGGGGGACAAAGCAGGACACAACGGGACACAGCACAACACAGCGGAACACAGTGGGGACACTGCGGGGACACAGCCTGACACAGCGGGGTCACAGCGGGACACAGCGGGGGACACAGTGAGGACACAGCGGGACACAGCGGGACAAAGCAGGAGAGAGCAGGGACACAGCATGACACAGTGGGGGACACAGCGGGTCACAGCGGGACATAGCGGGACACAGGGTGGACACAGCAGTGACACAGAGGTGGACACAGCGGGACACAGCGGGAAACAGCGGGGGACACAGCGGGACACAGTGCGGACACATCGGGACACAGCGGGACACAGCAGGACACAAAGGGACACAGTGGGGACAAAGCGGGAGACACAGCGGGGGACAGAGCAGGACACAGCGGGGGACACAGGGAAGACCCAGCGGGACACATCGGGGACACAGCGGGGACTCAGCGCTATCCCACTTTGTTCTCGCTGTGTCCCCGGCTGTGTCCTCCGCTCTGTCCCTCAGTGTCCCCCGCTCTGTCCCACTGTGTCCCTCGGTTTCCCCGCTGTGTCCTCCGCTGTGTACCTCTGTGTCCTAGCTGTTTCTCGCTGTGTCCCCCGCTCTGTCCTGCTGTGTCCCGCTGTGTCCCCCGCTGTGTCCCTGCTGTGTTCCCCCCGTGTCCCGCTTTGTCCTCGCTGTTTCCCCCGTTGTGTCCCGCTGTGACCCCGCTGTGTCCAAGCGGTGTCCCGCTGTGTCCTCACTATGTCCCTCTGAGTCCCACTGTGTTCTCGCTGTGTCCCCCTCTGTGTCCCGCTGTGTCCTCGCTGTGTTCCCCGCTGTGTAGCGCTGTGTCACCCGCTGTGTCCCGCTGTGTCCCGCTGTGTCCCCAATGTGTCATGCAATGTCCTGCTGTGTCCCCGCTGTGTCCCCGCTGTGTCACACTGTGTTCCCCGCTGTGTCCAAGAGAGTCCCCGCTGTGTCCCCCGCTCTGTTTTCCGCTGTGTTCCGCTGTGTTCCCCGCTGAGTCCCACTGTGTCCCGCAGTGTCCTCCGCTGTGTCCCGCTGTGTTCCGCTGTGTCCTGTGGTGTCCTGCTTTATCACCCGCGGTGTCGCCCGCTGAGTCCCGGCTGTGTCCCCGCTGTGTCCCGCTATGTCCTCCCTGTGTCCCCCGCTGTGTCCCGCTCTATCCCCCGCTGTGATTCCCTCTTTGTCCCAGCTTTGTCCCGCTGTGTCCCGCTGTGTCCCTCACTGTTTCCCGTTGTGTCCCCGCTGTGTCCTGCTGTGTCCCGCTGTTTCCCCGCTGTGTCCCGCTGTGTCCCCCTGTGTCACCGCTATGTCCCCGCTTTGTCCCCCGCTGAGTCCCCGCTGTGTCCACGCTGTGTCCCGCTGTGTCCTCCCTGTGTCCCCCGCTATGTCCCGCTCTATACCCCGCTGTGATTCCCGCTTTGTCACTGCTGTGTCCCGCTGTGTCCCGCTGTGTCCCACTGTGTTCTCGCTGTGTCCCCCGCTGTATCCCGCTGTGTCCTCGCTGTGTTCCCCACTGTGTAGCGCTGTGTCACCCGCTGTGTCCCGCTGTGTCCCGCTGTGTCCCCAATTTGTCACGCAGTGTCCCGCTGTGTCCCCGCTGTGTCCCGCTGTGTCCTCCCTGTGTCCCCCGCTGTGTCCCGCTCTATCCCCCGCTGTGATTCTCGCTTTGTCACTGCTTTGTCCCACTGAGTCCCACTATGTTCTCGATGTGTCCCCCTCTGTGTCCCGCTGTGTCCTCGCTGTGTTCCCCGCTGTGTAGTGCTGTGTCACCCGCGGTGTCCCGCTGTGTCCCGCTGTGTCCCCAATGTGTCATGCAATGTCCCGCTGTGTCCCCGCTGTGTCCCCGCTGTGTCACACTGTGTTCCCCGCTGTGTCCAACACAGTCCCCGCTGTGTCCCCCGCTCTGTCCCCCGCTGGGTTGAGCTGTGTTCCCCGCTGAGTCTCGCTGTGTCCCGCTGTGTCCCCCTCTGTGTCCCGTTGTGTCCCCAGCTGTGTACCCCTCTGTGTCCCGCTGTGTCCCCGCTGTGTCCCACTGTGTCCAACGCTTTGTCCCGCTGTGTCGTGCTATGTCCCGCTGTGTCCCCCGCTGTGTCTCGCTGTGAACCCGCTGTGGCCCGCTGTGTCCCAGCTTGTCCCCGCTATGTCCCCCGCTGTGTCCCGCTGTGCTCCCCGCTGTGTCCCCGCTGTGTCTCTCGCTGTGTCCCACGGTGTCCCTGCTGTGTCCCGCTGTGTCCCGCTGTGTCCTCGCTGTGTCCCCGCTGTGTCCCGCTGTGTCCCCGCTGTGTCCCACTGTGTCCCCGCTGTGTCCCGATGTAGCCCCGCTGTGTCCCCGCTGTTGTCCCCTTCTGTGTCCCCCGCTGTGTCCCCGCTGTGTCCAAAGCTGTGTCTCACGCGCTGTATTGCTGTGTCTCCGCTGTGTCCCACTGTGTCCCGCTGTGTCCCCGCTGTGTCCCCGCTGTGTCCCACTGTGTCCCCGCTGTGTCCCGATGTAGTCCCGCTGTGTCCCCGCTGTGTCCCACTGTGTCCCCGCTGTGTCCCGATGTAGTCCCGCTGTGTCCCCGCTGTGTGCCCACTGTGTGCCCGCTGTGTCCCCTTCTGTGTCCCCGCTGTGTCCCACGCTGTGTCTCTCGCTGTGTCCCGCTGTGTAACCGCTGTGTCCCACTCTGTTCCGCTGTGTCCCCGCTGTGTCCACGCTGTGTC
Source organism: Dipodomys merriami (assembly GCF_024711535.1). NCBI lineage: Eukaryota > Metazoa > Chordata > Mammalia > Rodentia > Heteromyidae > Dipodomys > Dipodomys merriami. The sequence continues at coordinate 84,625 of NW_027202521.1, read as the reverse complement.
CCGCTGTGACCCGCTGTGTCCCCGCTGTGTCCCTGCTGTGTCCCGCTGTGTACCAGCTGTGTCCCTGCTGTGTCCCCAACTGTGTTACCCCGTGTGTCCCGCTGGATCCCGCTGTGTCCTCGCTGTGTCCCCTGCTGTGTCCTGCTGTGTCCCCACTGTTTCCCCCGTTGTGTCCCGCTGTGTCCCACTGTGTCCTCACTGTGTTTCCCGCTGTGTAGCGCTGTGACCCCCCGCTGTGTCCCGCTGTGTTCGGCTGTGTCCCCGATGTGTCACACAGTGTCCCGCTGTGTCCCCGCTGTGTCCCCGCTCTGTCACGCTGTATACCCCGCTGTGTCCAGCTGAGTCCCCGCTGTGTCCCGCTTTCTCCCCTGCTATGTCCCCCGCTGTGTTCCGTTGTGTTCAGCGATGAGTCCCGCTGTGTCCCGGTGTGTCCCCCGCTGTGTCCCGGTGTGTCCCCGCCGTGTACCCACTGTGTCCCGTGGTGTCCTGCTTTTGTCCCCCGCTATGTCCCCCGCTGAGTCCCCGCTGTGTCCCCGTTGTGTCCTCCCTGTGTCCCCCACTCTGTCCCCCGCTGTGTCTCCCGCTTTGTCCCCACTGTGTCCCGCTGTGTCCTGCTGTGTCACGCTGTGTCCCACTCTGTGTCCCGTTGTGTCCCCAGCTGTGTACACCGCTGTGTCCAGCTGTGTCCCCGCTGTGTCCCCGTGTCCAATGCTTTGTCCCGCTGTGTCGTGCTATGTTCCTCTGTGTCCCACGCTGTGTCCCGCTGTGACCCCGTTGTGTCCCGCTGTGTCCCCGCTGTGTCCCCGCTATGTCCCCCGCTGTGTCCCCATTGTGTCCCCGCTGTGTCCCGCTGTGACCCGCTGTGTCCCGCTATGTCCCCGCTTTGTCCCGCTGTGTACCCGCTGTGTCCCCGTTGTTTCCCCAACTGTGTCCCCCCTGTGTCCCGCTGTATCACGCTGTGTCCTCGCTGTGTCCCCCGCTGTGTCCTGCTGGGTCCACACTGTGTCCCCCGCTATGTCCTCGCTGTGTCCCACTGTTTCCCCCGCTGTGTCCTGCTGTGTCCCGCTGTGTTCTCGCTGTGTGTCCCGCTGTGTAGCGCTGTGTCCCCTGCTATGTCCTGCTGTGTCCGGCTGTGTCCCTGATGTGTCACACAGTGTCCCGCTGTGTCCCCACTGTGTCACGCTGTATACCCCGGTGTGTCCAGCTGAGTCCCCGCTGTGTCCTGCTGTGTCCTCCGCTGTGTCCCCGCAGTGTCCCCACTGTGTTACGCTGTGTTCCGCTGTGTCCCGTGGTGTCCTGCTTTGTCCCCCGCTATGTTCCCCGCTGAGTCCCCACTCTGTCCCCGCTGTGTCCTGCTGGGTCCTTACTGTGTCCCCCGCTGTGTACCGCTCTGTCCCCCACTGTGTCTCCCGCTTTGTCCCAATTGTGTACCGCTGTGTCCCGCTGTGTCCCGTTGTGTCCCACTCTGTGTCCAGTGGTGTCCCCAGCTGTGTACACCGCTGAGTCCCGCTGTGTCCCGCTGTGTCCCGCTGTGTCCCGCTGTGTCCCCACTGTGCCCCGCTGTGTTCGAATGTGGCCCCGCTGTGCCCCGCTGTGACCCGCTGTGTCCCGCTGTGTCCCGCTCTATCCCACTCTGTGTACCGTTGTGTCCCCAGCTGTGTACAACGCTATGTCCCGCTGTGTCCCGCTGTGTCCCGTGGTGTCCTGCTTTGTCCCCCGCTATGTCCCCCGCTGAGTCCCCGCTGTGTCCCCGCTGTGTCCCGCTGGGTCCTCCCTGTGTCCCCAGCTGTGTCCCGCTCTGTCCCCCGCTGTGTCTCCCGCTTTGTCCCCACTGTGTCCCGCTGTGTCCTGCTGTGTCCCGCTGTGTGCCACTCTGTGTCCCGTTGTGTCCCCAGCTGTGTACACCGTTGTGTCCCGCTGTGTCCCCCGCTGTGTCCCGCTGTGTCCAACGCTTTGTCCCGCTGTGTCGTGCTATGTCCCACTGTGTCCCCCGCTGTGTCCCGCTGTGAACCCGCTGTGGCCCGCTGTGTCCCAGCTGTGTCCCCGCTATGTCCTCCGCTGTGTCCCGCTGTGCTCCCCGCTGTGTCCCCGCTGTGTCTCTCGCTGTGTCCCACGGTGTCCCTGCTGTGTCCCGCTGTGTCCAGCTGTGTCCTCGCTGTGTCCCCGCTGTGTCCCGCTGTGTCCCGCTGTGTCCCCGCTGTTGTCCCCTACTGTGTCCCCCGCTGTGTCCCCACTGTGTCCAACGCTGTGTCTCTCGCTGTGTCCTGCTGTGTCTCCTCTGTGTCCCACTGTGTCCCGCTGTGTCCCCGCTGTGTCCCTGCTGTGTCCCACTGTGTCCCCGCTATGTCCCGATGTAGCGCCGCTCTGTCCCCGCTGTGTCCCCTTCTGTGTCCCCCGCTGTGTCCCCGCTGTGTCCCATGCTGTGTCTCTCGCTGTGTCCCGCTGTGTAACCGCTGTGTCCCACTCTGTCCCGCTGTGTCCCCGCTGTGTCCCGCTGTGGCCCTCTCTGTCCCAGCTTTGTCCCCGCTATGTCCCCCGCTGTGTCCCGCTGTGCTCCCCGCTGTGTCCCCGCTGTGTCTCTCACTGTGTCCCACGGTGTTCCTGCTGTGTCCCGCTGTGTCCTGCCTTGTCCTCGCTGTGTTTCCTGCTGTGTAGCGCTGTGACCCCCGCTGTGTCCCGCTGTGTTCGGCTGTGTCCCCGATGTGTCACACAGTGTCCCGCTGTGTCCCCGCTGTGTCCCTGCTCTGTCACGCTGTATACCCCGCTGTGTCCAGCTGAGTCCCCGCTGTGTCCCGTTTTCTCCCCCGCTATGTCCCCCGCTGTGTTCCGTTGTGTTCAGCGATGAGTCCCGCTGTGTCCTGCTGTGTCCCTCGCTGTGTCCCGCTGTGTCCCCGCCGTGTACCCACTGTCTTCCGCTGTGTTCCGCTGTGTCCCGGGGAGTCCTGCTTTGTCCCCCGCTATGTCCCCCGCTGAGTCTCCGCTGTGTCCCCGCTGTGTCCTCCCTGTGTCCCCCGCTGTGTTCCGCTCTGTCCCCCGCTGTGTCTCCCGCTTTGTCCCCACTGTGTCCTGCTGTGTCCCGCTGTGTCCCACTCTGTGTCCCGTTGTGTCCCCAGCTGTGTACACCACTGTGTCCCGCTGTTTCCCTGCTGTGTCCCCCTGTGTCCAATGCTTTGTCCCGCTGTGTCGTGCTATGTCCCTCTGTGTCCCCCTCTGTGTCCTGCTGGGACCCCGTTTTGTCCCCGCTGTGTCCCCGCTATGTACCCCGCTGTGTCCCCGCTATGTCCCCGCTGTGTCCCGCTGTGACCCGCTGTGTCCCGCTGTGTCCCGCTGTGTCCCCGCTGTGTCCCGCTGTGTACCCGCTGTGTCCCCGTTGTTTCCCCAACTGTGTTCCCCCCCTGTGTCCCGCTGTATCCCTCTGTGTCCTCGCTGTGTCCCCCGCTGTGTCCCGCTGTGTCCACATTGTGTCCCCCGCTATGTCCTCGCTGTGTCCCAGTTTCCCCCGCTGTGTCCTGCTGTGTCCCACTGTGTCCTCGCTGTGTTTCCCGCTGTGTAGCGCTGTGTCCCCCACTTTGTCCCGCTGTGTCCGGCTGTGTCCCCGATGTGTCACACAGTGTCCCGCTGTGTCCCCGCTGTGTCCCCGCTGTGTCATGCTGTATACCCCGCTGTGTCCAGCTGAGTCCCCGCTGTGTCCTGCTGTGTCCTCCGCTGTGTCCCCGCAGTGTCCCCACTGTGTTACGCTGTGTTCCGCTGTGTCCCGTGGTGTCATGCTTTGTCCCCCGCTATGTCCCCCGCTGAGTCCCCGCTGTGTCCCCGCTGTGTCCTCCCTGTGTCCCCCTCTGTGTCCCGCTCTGTCCCCCGCTGTGTCTCCCGCTTTGTCCCCACTGTGTCCCGCTGTGTCACGCTGTATACCCCGCTGTGTCCAGCTGAGTCCCCGCTGTGTCCTACTGTGTCCTCCACTGTGTCCCCGCAGTGTCCCCACTGTGTTACGCTGTGATCCGCTGTGTCCCGTGGTGTCCTGCTTTGTCCCCCGCTATGTCCCCCGCTGAGTCCCCGCTGTGTCCCCGCTGTGTCCTGCCTGTGTCCCCCTCTGTGTCCCGCTCTATCCCCCGCTGTGTCTCCCGCTTTGTCCCCACTGTGTCCCTTTGTGTCCTGCTGTGTCCCGCTGTGTCCCACTCTGTGTCCCGTTGTGTCCCCAGCTGTGTACACCGCTGTGTCCTGCTGTGTCCCAGCTGTGTCCCCCTGTGTCCAATGCTTTGTCCCGCTGTGTCGTGCTATGTCCCTCTGTGTCCCCCGCTGTGTCCCCCTGTGACCCCGTTGTGTCCCGCTGTGTCCCCGCTGTGTCTCCGCTGTGTCCACGCTATGTCCCCCGCTGGGTCCCCACTCTGTCCCCGCTGTGTCCCGCTGTGACCCGCTGTGTGCTGCTGTGTGCCGCTGTGTCCCACTGTGTCTCCGCTGTGTCCCGCTGTGTACCTGCTGTGTCCCCGTTGTTTCCCCAACTGTGTCCCCCCCTGTGTCCCGCTGTATCCCGCTGTGTCCTAGCTGTGTCCCCCGCTGTGTCCTGCTGTGTCCACACTGTGTCCCCCGCTATGACCTCGCTGTGTCCCACTGTTTCCCTTGCTGTGTCCTGCTGTCTCCCGCTGTGTCCTCGCTGTGTTTCCCGCTGTGTAGCGCTGTGTCCCCCGCTGTGTCCCGCTGTGTCCGTCTGTGTCCCCGATGTGTCACACAGTGTCCCGCTGTGTCTCCGCTGTGTCCCCGCTGTGTCACGCTGTATACCCCGCTGTGTCCAGCTGAGTCCATGCTGTGTCCTGCTGTGTCCTCCGCTGTGTCCCCGCAGTGTCCCCATTGTGTTCCGCTGTGTTCCGCTGTGTCCCGTGGTGTCCTGCTTTGTCCCCCGCTATGTTCAACGCTGAGTCCCCGCTCTGTCCCCGATGTGTCCCGCTGGGTCCTCACTGTGTCCCCCGCTGTGTCCCGCTCTGTCTTCCACTGTGTCTCCCGCTTTGTCCCAATTGTGTACCGCTGGGACCCGCTGTGTCCCGTTGTGTCCCACTCTGTGTCCCGTGGTGTCCCCAGCTGTGTACACTGCTGAGTCCCGCTGTGTCACCGCTGTGTCCAGCTGTGTCCCGCTGTGTCCCACGCTTTTTCCCGCTGTGTCCTGCTATGTCCCGCTGTGTCCCCCGCTGTGTCCCGCTGTGACCCCGCTGTGTCGCCGCTGTGTCTTTCGCTGTGTCCCACTGTGTCCCCGCTGTGTCCCGCTGTGTCCCAATGTGGCCCCGCTGTGTCACGCTGTGTCACGCTGTGTCCCGCTGTGTCCTGCTCTATCCCACTCTGTGTACCGTTGTGTCCCCAGCTGTGTACAACGCTATGTCCCGCTGTGTCCCGCTGTGTCCCACTGTGTCCCACCCTTTATCCCGCTGTGTCCTGCTATGTCCCGCTGTGTCCCGCTGTGTCCTCGCTGTGTCCCCCGCTGTGTCCCCCGCTGTGTCCCGCTGTGTCCCCGCTCTGTGCTGGTTGTGTCCTCCTTTGTACCCCGCTGTGTCCCGCTGTGTCCCCGCTGTGTCCCCCACACTGTCCCCCGCTGTGTCCCGCTGTGTCCCCTGCTGTGTCCCACGCTGTGTCTCGCTGTGTACCTACAGTGTCCCCGCTGTGTTCCGCTGTGTACTGCTGTGTTCCGTGGTGTCCCGCTTTGTCCCCCGCTGTGTCCCCCGCTGAATCCCCGCTGTATCCCCGCTGTGTCCCGTTATGTCCCCAGCTGTGTACCCTGCTGTGTCCTGCTGTGTCCACAGCTGTGTCCCGTTGTGTCCCTGTTGTGTCCCCCGCTGTGTCTCCGCTGTGTCCCGCTGTGTCCCCCCTTGTTCCGCTGTGCTCCCTGCTGTGTCGCCGCTGTGTCTCTCGCTGTGTCCCACTGTGTCCCCGCTGTGTCCCGCTGTGTCCCAATGTGTCCCCGCTGTTTCCCCGCTGTGTCTCTCGCTGTGTCCCGCTGTGTCCCGCTCTATCCCACTCTGTGTCCCGTTGTGTCCCCAGCTGTGTACACCGCTATGTCCCGCTGTGTCCCCGCTGTGTCCCGCTGTGTACCGCTCTGTTCCACTGTGTCCCACACTTTGTCCCGCTGTGTCCTGCTATGTCCCGCTGTGTCCCCCGCTGTGTCCCGCTGTGACCCCGCTATGTCCCGCTGTGTCCCAGCTGTGTCCCCGCTGTGTCTCTCGCTGTGTCCTACTGTGTCCCCGCTGTGTCCCGCTGTGTCCCGCTGTGACCCCGCTGTGTGCCCCGCTGTGTCCCGCTGTGTCCCGCTGTGTCCCCTGCTTTGTCCCGCTGTGTCCCTGCAGTGTCACATCTGTGTCCCCCTGTTTCCCGCTGTTACCCGTGGTGTCCAGCTTTGTCCCCCGCTGTGACCCGCGCTGAATCCTCACTGTGTCCCGCTGTGTCATGTCTGTGTCCGCGGCTTTCCCCCGCTTTGTCCCCCGCTGTGTCCCGCTGTGTCCCCCGCTGTGTCCCGCTGTGTCCCGCTGTGTCCTCGCGGTTTCCACCGCTGTGTTCACCGCTGTGTAATGCTGTGCCCCCCGATGTGTCCCGCTGTGTCCCGCTGTATCCTTGCTGTGTCCCCCGCTGTGAACCCCGCTGTGTCCCCGCTTGTCTCCGCTGTGTCCCGCTGTGTCCTGCTGTTTCCAGCTGTGTCCTCGCTGTGTCCCCAGCTATGTCCCCCGCTGTGTCCCGCTGTGTCCCACTGTGTCCCCGATGTGTCACACAGTGTCCCGCTGTGTCCCCGCTGTGTCCCCGCTCTGTCACGCTGTATACCCCGCTGTGTCCAGCTGAGTCCCCGTTGTGTCCCGCTGTGTCCCCCGCTGTGTCCCCCTCTGTGTTCCGTTGTGTTCACCAATGAGTCCCGCTGTGTCTCGCTGTGACCCTGCTGTGTCCCGCTGTGTCCCCCGCTGTGTCCAGCTGTGTGCCACTGTGTCCCCCAGTGTGTCCTGATGTGTCCCGGCTGTGTCCTGCTGTGTCCAAGTTGTGTCCCCGCTAGGTCCCCCGCTGTGTCCCTCTGTGTCCCGCTGTGTCCCCCGCTGTGTCCTGATGTGTCCCCGCTGTGTCCTGATGTGTCCCCGCTGTATCCCCGCTGAGTCCTCCGCTGTGACCCGATGTGTCACAGCTGTGTCCCCCGCTGTGTCTCACTGTGTCCCCCGCTGTGTCCTGCTGTGTCCCATGCTGTGTCCCGCTGTGTGCTGCTGTGTCCCGCTGTGTCTCCCGCTGTGTACCGATGTGTCCCCGCGGTGTCTCGCTCTGTCACACTGTTTCCCCGCTGTGTCCCCGCTGAGTCCCACTGTGTCCCGCTGCGTCCCTGCTGTGTCCCTCTGTGTTCCCTCTGTGTCCCCGCTGTGTCCCCGCTGTGTCCCCCGCTGAGTCCCGCTGTATCCCCTGTGTCCCCGCTGTATCCCGATGTGTCCCAATGTGTCCCGCAGTGACCCGATGTGTCCTCGCTTTGTGCCTGCTGTGTCCCGCCGTGTATCCCGATGTGTCAAGCTGTGTCCCCCAATGTGCCCCGCTGTGTCCCCCGCTGTGTCCCACTGTGTCCCCGCTGTGGCCCCGCTGTGGCCCGCTTTGTCCTGGTGTGTCTCGCTGTGTCCCCCGCTGTGTCCCGCTGTGTCCCCCGCTAGATCCCGCTGTGTCCTCCGCTGTGTCCCGCTGTGTCCCATGCTGTGTCCCGCTGTGTCCTCTCTGTGTCCCCCTCTGTGTCCCGCTGGGTCCCCGCTGTGTCCCGCTGTGTCCCACGCTGTGTCCCGCTGAGTCTCCTGCTGTGTCCTGCTGTGTCCCGCTGTGTCCCCGCTTTTTCCCCCTGTCCCCCCCTGTGTTCTCAGCTGTATCCCCCGCTTTGTCCCGCTGTGTCCCCCGCTGTGTCCCGCTGTGTCCCCAGCGGTGTCCCTGCTGTGTCCCGCTCTTTCGCGCTGTGTCCCGCTCTGTCCTGCTGTGTTCTCGCTGTGTCCCCCGCTGTGTCCCCATTGTGTCCCCGCTGTATCCCGCTGTGTCCCTCTGTGTTCTCTCTGTGTCCCCCGCTGTGTCCCCGTTGTGACCCCGCTGTATCCCGCTGTGTCCCGCTGTGTCCTCACTGTGTCCCCCGCTGTGTCCCGCTATGTCCCCCGCAGTGTCTCCTGCTGTGTCCCGCTGTTTCCCACGCTGTGTCCCTCTGTGTCCCGCTGTGTCCCACACTGTGTCCCGCTGTTTCCCCGCTGTATCCCCCGCTGTCTCCCCACTGTGTCCCACTGTGTCCCGCTGTGTCCCGCTTTGTCCTCGATGTGTCCCCCTCATTGTCCCGCTATGTCCCGCTGTATCCCCGCTGTGTCCCCGCTGTGTCACACTGTGTCCCCACTGTGTCCACGCTGTCTCCCCGCTGTTACCCGCTGTGTCACCCGCTGTGTCCCCCGCTGTGTCCCGCTGTGTCCCGCTGTGTCCCATGTGTCCCCGCTGTGTCCCGCTTTGTCCCGATGTGTCCTGCTGTGTCCCGCTGTGTCCTCGCTGTGTCCCCGCTGTGTCCCTCCGTGTATCCCCCTGTGTCAAGGTCTGTCCCCCGATGTGTCCCGCTGTTTCCCGATTTGTCCCTGCTGTGTCCCCCGCTGTGTCTCGCTATGTCCCCCGCTGTGTACTGCTGTGTCCCGCTGTGTGCTGCTGTGTCCCGCTGTGTTCCCCGCCGTGTACCGATGTGTCCCCGTTGTGTCCTGCTGTGTCTCCCGCTGTTTCCCGATATGTCCCCGCAGTTTCCCGCTATGTCCCGCTGTGTCCCCGCTGTGTCCCGCTGTGTCCTGCTGTGTCCCCTGTGTCCCCGCTGTGTCCCGCTGTGTCCCAATGTGTCCCGCGGTGTCTCGCTGTGTCCTTGCTGTGTCCACGCTCTGTCCCTCCGTGTATCCCGCTTTGTCAAGCTGTGTCCCCCGATGTGTCCCGCTGTGTCCTGATATGTCTCCACTGTGTCCCCCGCTGTGTCCCGCTGTGTCCCCCGCTGTGTACCGATGTGTCCCCGCTGAGTCCTGCTTTGTCCCACGCTGTGTCACGATGTGTCCCCGCTGTGTCCGGCTGTGTCCCGCTGTGTCCCCCGCTGTGTCCCGATGTGTCCCAGCTGTGTCCCACTGTGTTCCGCTGTGTCCCCCACTGTGTCACACTGTGTCCTGCTGTTTCCCTGCTGTGTCCCCACTGTGTCCCCTCTGTGTCCTGCTGTGTCCACGGTGTGTCCCCGCTTTGTCCCCGCTGTGTCCCGCTGTGTACCCCGCTGTGTCCCCCGCTGTGTCCCGCTGTGTACCGCTGTGTCCCGCTATGTCCCCTGTGTCCCCGCTGTGTCCCGCTGAGTCCCGATGTGTCCCGCTGTGTCCCCCTGTGTCCTCGCTGTGTCCCCGCTGTGTCCCACCGTCTATCCCGCTGGGTCTAGCTGTGTCCCCGCTGTGTCCCCCGCAGTATCTCGCTGTGTCCCCCGCTGTGTCCCACTATGTCCCGCTTTGTCCCACTATGTCCCCGCTGTGATCCCCTGTGTCCCCGCTGTGTCCCCCCTGTGTCCCCCGCTGTGTCCCGCTGTGTCCCGCTGTGTCCCGCTGTGTCCCCTGTGTCCCCCCTGTGTCCCCCCTGTGTCCCCCGCTGTGTCCCGCAGTGTCCCATTGTGTCCTGATGTGTCCTCGCTGTGTGCCCGCTGTGTCCCGCCGTGTATCCCGCTGTGTCAAGCTCTGTCCCCTGATGTGTCCCGCTGTGTCCCCCGCTGTGTCCCGCTGTGTCCCCGCTGTGTCCCGCTGTGTCCCGGTGTGTCTCGCTGTGTCCCTTCTGTGTCCCACTGTTTCCCCCGCTGTGTCCTACTGTCCACGCTGTGTCCTCGCTGTGTTTCCCGCTGTGTAGCGCTGTGTCCCCCGCTGTGTCCCGCTGTGTCCCGTTGTGTCCCGCTTTGTCCCCCGCTGTGTCCCTGCTGAGTTCCGCTGTGTCCCAGCTGTGTCCCGCTGTGTCCTCGCTTGTCCCCCGCTGTGTTTCGCTCTGTCATCTGCTGTGTCCCCCGCTTTGTCCCGCTGTGTCCCGCTTTGTCCCCCACTGTGTCCCGTTGTGTCCCGCTGTGTCCCCTGCTGTGTTCCCCCCTTGTCCCGTTGTGTCTCGCTGTGTCCCCTGCTGTGTCCCCAGCTGTGTCCTGCTGTGTCCCCAGCTGTGTCCCCCGCTCTCTCCCGCTTTGTCCCCCGCTGTGTCCCTCTGTGTCCCGCTATGTCCTCGCTGTGTCCCCCGTTGTGTCCCGCTGTGACCCCGCTGTGTCCCGCTGTGTCCCAGGTGTGTCCGTGCTATGTCCCCCACTGTGTCCTGCTGTGCTCCCCGCTGTGTTCCCTCTGTGTCCCCATTGTGTCGCGCTGTGTCCTGCTCTGTCCCGCTGTGTCGCGCTGTGTCCTGCTGTATCCCCAGCTGTGTCCCCATTGTGTCGCGCTGTGTCCTGCTGTGTCCCGCTGTGTCGCGCTGTGTCCTGCTGTATCCCCAGCTGTGTCCCTCTATGTCACGTTGTGTGCCCCCTGTGTCCCGCTGTGTTGCCGCTCTGTTCCGCTGTGTCCCGCTGTGTTCCCCGCTGTGTACCCACTCTGTCTCTCCCTGTGTGCTGCTGTGTCACCGCTGTGTCCCTCTGTGTCCCGCTGTGTCCCCACTTTGTCCCCCGCTGTGTCCCGCTCTGTCCCCACTGTGTCCTGCTGTGTCCCCGCTGTCCCGGGTGTGTCCCTGCTCTTCCCCGCTATGTACCCCACTGTGTCCCGCTGTGTCCCCCTGTCTCCCGTTGTGTCCTCGCTGGGTCCCCCTATATGTCTCCACTGTGCCCCCCCGCTGTGTCCTGTTGTATCCCGCTGTGTCTCTGCTTTGTCCCGCTGTGTCCCCCGCTGTGTCCCGTTGTGTCCCTGCTGTGCCTCCTGCTGTATCCCGCTGTGTCCAGCTGTGTCCCCTCTGTGTCCTGCTGTGTCCACTGTGTCCTCGCTTTGTCCCCCGCTGTTTCCCGCTTTGTCCTGGCTGTTTCCCCAGCTGTGTACCGCTGTGTCCCACTGTGTCCCCGCTGTGTCCCCTTCTGTGTCCCCCGCTGTCTCCCGCTTTGTGCCCCGCTGTGTCCCGCTGTTTCCCACTGTGTCCCCGCTGTGTGCCCGCTGTGTCCCGCTGTGTCCCCGCTGTGTCACCTGCTGTGTCCCGTGGTGTCCCGGTTTGTCCCCCGCTGTATCCACACCTGAGTCCCCGCTTTGTCCCCGCTGTGTCCCGTTGTGTCCTCCCTGTGTCCCCCGCTGTGTCCCGCTCTGTCCCCTGCTTTGTCCCCCGCTTTGTCCCTGCTGTGTCCCGCTGTGTCCCCGCTGTTTCCCGCTGTGTCCTCCCTGTGTCCCCTGATGTGTCCCCCGCTCTGTCCCTCAATGTCCCCCGCTGTGTCCCACTGTGTCCCGCTGATTCCCCGCTGCGTCCTCGCTGTGTCCCTGCTGTGCCCCCCTGTGTCCCACTGTGTCCTCGCTGTTTCCCCCGTTGTGTCCCGCTGTGTCCACCGCTTTGTCCCCGTGGTGTCCCTTTGTGTCCTCGCTGTGTCCCGCTGTGTCCCACTGTGTTCTCGCTGTGTCCCACGCTGTGTCCCACTGTGTCCTCGCTGTGTCTCCCGCTGTGTCGCGCTGTGTCCTGCTGTGTCCCGCTGTGTCGCGCTGTGTCCTGCTGTATCCCCAGCTGTGTCCCCTGCTGTGTCCCGCTGTGTCCCTCTATGTCACGTTGTGTGCCCCGCTGTGTCCCGCTGTGTCGCCGCTCTGTCCAGCTGTGTCCCGCTGTGTTCCCCGCTGTGTACCCACTGTGTTTCTCCCTGTGTGCCGCTGTGTCACCGCTGTGTCCCTCTGTGTCCCGCTGTGTCCCCGCTTTGTCCCCCGCTGTGTCCCGCTGTGTCCCCACTGTGTCCTGCTGTGTCCCCGCTGTCCCGGGTGTGTCCCTGCTCTTCCCCGCTGTGTACCCCACTGTGTCCCCGCTGTGTCCCGCTGTGTACTCGCTGTGTCCTCCGTTGTGTCCCCGCTGTGTCCCCGCTCTGTCCCCGCTCTTTCCCTGATGTGTCACGCTGTGTCCTCACTAAGTCCCCCGCTGTGTCCCTCTGTGTCCCCCGCTGTGTCCAGCTGTGTCCCCTGCTGTGTCCTGCTGTGTCCGGGCTGTGTCCCCGCTGTGTCCCCGATGTGTCCCGCTGTGTCCCGCTGTGTCCTCGCTGTGTCTCCCACTGTGTCCCTCTGTTTCCTCGCTGTGTCCCCGCTTTATCCCTGCTGTGTCCCGTTGTGTCCCGCTGTTTCCCGTGGTGTCCCGGTTTGACGCCCTGTGTGTTGCCCGCTGAGTCCCCTCAGTTTCCCCCCGTGTCCCTCTGTTTCCCACGCTGTGTCCCGCTGTGTCCCGGGCTGTGTCCCCGCTATGTCCTCGATGTGTCCTGCAGTGTCCCGCTCTTTCCTCGCTGTGGCCCCCGCTCTGTCCTGCTGTGTCCCACGCTGTGTCCCCGCTGTGTCCCTGCTGTGTCCCGCTGTGTCCCGCTGTTTCCCGTGTTGTCCCGGTATGTCCCCCGATGTGTCCCCCGCTGAGTCCCCTCTGTGTCTCCGCTGTGTCCCGCTGTGTTCTCACTGTGTCCCCGATTGTGTCCCGCTGTGTGCCCCGCTGTGTTCCCCGCTGTGTCCCCGCTGTGTCCCCGCTGTGTCCCGCTGTGTCCCGCTGTGTCCCGCATTGTGTCCCGCTGTGTCCCCGGCTGTTTCCCCCGCTCTGTACCGCTGTGTCGCTGCTGTGTCCCCACTGTGTTCTTCTGTGTCCCCGCTGTGTCCTACTGTGACCTCCGCTGTGTTCCGCTGTGTCCCCCGCTGTGTCACCCTGTGTATCGCTGTGTCCCCGATGTGTCCGCTGCTGTGTCCCCCCTGTGTCCTGCTGTGTCCCGCTTAGTCTCACTGTGTCCCTCTGTGTCCTCGCTGTGTCCCCGATGTGTCCCGCTGTGTATCCAGCTGTGTCCAACTGTGTCCCCGCTGTGTCCCGCTGTGTTCCCCACTGTTTGCCCCACTGTGTCCCCCACTGTGTCCCCGCTGTGTCCACGCTGTGACCCTGCAGTGTAGAGCTGTGTCCCCGCTGTGACCCTGCTGTGTCCCCGATGTGTCCCGCTGTGTCCCATTGAGTCCCCGCTGTCACCCACTGTGTCCCCGCTGTGTCCCGCTGTGTTCCCGCTGTGTCCCCTCTGTGTCCCGCTGTTTCCACACTGTCCCCCGCTGTGTACCCGCTGTGTCCCGCTGTGACCCGCTGTGTCCCTGCTGTCCCCAGCTGTGTCCTGCTGTGTCCCGGCTGTCCCCTGGAGTGTCCCCGCTGTGTCCCGTTGTATCCCGCTGTGTCCTCACTGTGTCCCCGCAGTGTCCCGCTGTGTATCCCGCTGTGTCCAGCTGTGTTCCCGCTGTGTCGCTGCTGTGTCCTGCTGTGTCCCGCTGTGTCATAGCTGTGACCCCGCTATGTACCGCTGTGTATCCCGCTGTGACCCTGCTGTGTCCCCGATGTGTCCCGCTGTGTCCCGTTTTGTCCCTGCTGTCCTCCACTGTTTTCCCTCTGTGTCCCTCTGTGTACCCGCTGTCCCCTGCTGTGTTCTGCTGTGTCCCGCTGTGACCCGCTGTGTCCCTGCTGTCCCCAACTGTGTCCCTCTGTGTCCCTGCTGTCCCATGGAATGTCCCCGCAGTGTCCCTGCTCTGTCTCACGGTGTCCTGCTGTGTCATGCTGTGTCCTCGCAGTGTCCCCCGTTGTGCCCCCACTGTGTCCCGCTGTGTCACCCTGTGTCCTGCTGTTTCCCCGCTGTGTACCCGAGGTGTCTCGCTGTGTCCCGGGCTGTGTCCCGCTGTGTATCACGCTGTGTCCAACTGTGTCCCCGCTATTTCCCCCCTGTGTCCCAACTGTGTCTCGCTGTGTCCCGGGCTGTGTCCCGCTGTGTATCACGCTGTGTCCAACTGTGTCCCCGCTATTTCCCCCCTGTGTCCCAACTGTGTCTCGCTGTGTCCCCGCTGTGTCCCCGCTGTGTCCTGCTGTGTCCCCCGCTGTGTCCCTGCTTTGTCCCTCTGTGTCCCGCTGTGTCCACAGCTGTGTCCCCGCTGTGTCCCTCTGTATCCCCGCTATATTCTGCAATGTTCTGCTGTGTCCTCCCTGTGTTCCCCGATTTGTCCACCACTGTGTCCCCAGCTGTGTCCCGCTGTGTCCTGGTGTGTCCTCTGTTGTGTCCCGCTGTGTCCCCCCTGTGTCCCCCCTGTGTCCCGCTGTGTCCCCACTGTGTCCCGCTGTGTCCCGCTGTGTCCCCGCTGTGTCCCACTGTGTCCCGCTGTGTCCCACTGTGTCCCCTGGTTTCCCACTCTGTCCCGCTGTGTCCACCGCTTTGTCCCGCTGTGTCCACTATATGTCCCGCTGTGTTGCACGCTGTGTCCCCGCTGTGTCCCCGCTGTGTCCCCGCTGTGTCCCGCTGTGTCCTCGCTGTGTCCCCTGCTGTGTCCCGCTGTGTCCTCGCTGTGTCCCCGCTGTGGCCCGCTGTGTATCCGCCTGTGTCCAGCTGTGTCCTCGCTGTGTACCCGCTGTGTCCCTGCTTTGTCCCTCTGTGTCCCCCCATGTGTCCCTGCTGTGTCCCCGATGTGTCCCGCTGTGTCCCGCTGAGTCCTTGCTGTGTCCCCCACTGTGTCTCGGTGTGTCCCCCGCTGTGTCCTGCTTTGTCTCCCGGTGTGTCCCGCTGTGTCCCGCTGTGTCCTAATCTGTCCCCCACTCTGTTCGGCAATGTCAGGCTGTCACCGCTGTGTTCCACTGTGTCTCACGCTGTGTCCCACTGTGTCCCGCTGTGTCCCACTGTGTCCCCTGCTGTGTCCCCCGCTGTGTCCCGCTGTGTCCCCGTTGTGTCCCCACTGTGTCCTGCTGTGTCCCCGCTGTTTCCCGCTGTGTCCCCCGCTGTGTCCAGCTGTGTCCCTGCTGTGCCCCCATGTGTCCCCGCTCTACCCAGCTATGTCCCCGCTGTGTCCCGCTGTGTCCCCGCTGTGTCCCCGCTGTGTCCCGCTGTGTCCCCCGTTGTGTCCCAATGTGACACCCGCTGTGTCCCCCGCTGTGTCCCGCTGTGTCCCCGCTGTGTCCCGCTGTGTCCCCCGCTCTGTACCCGCTTTGTCCCGCTGTGTCCCCGCTCTGTCCCCGCTGTGTCTCGCTGTGTCCCGCTTTGTCCCCCGTTTTGTCCCGCTCTATACCACGCTGTGTCCCCCGCTCTGTACCACTGTGATCCTGCTGTGTCCTCCTGTGTACCCGCTGTCCCCCGCTGTGTCCCCGCTTTCCCACGGTGTGTCCCTTCTGTCCCCCGCTGTGTCTGGCTGTGTCCCGCTGGGTCCCCCGCTGTGTCCTGCTGTGTCCCACGGTGTGTGCCTCTGTGTCCCGCTGTGTTCCCTCTGTGTCCCCCTCTGTGTCCCGCTCTGTCACCGCTGTGTCCTCCGCTGTGGCCCCGCTGTGACCCGTTGTATCCCGCTGTGTACCCGCTTTCCCCCTTTTTGTCCCCACTGTGTCCCCGGTGTGTCCCGCTGTGTCCTGCTGTGTCCTGCTGTGTCCCCCAATGTATCCAACTGTCTCCCTCGCTGTGTCCCCCGCTGTGTCCCGCGGTGTCCCGCTGTGTCCCGAAGTGTCCCCTGCTGTGTCCCCGCTGTGTCCCCGCTGTGTCCCGCTTTGTCCCGATGTGTCCCGCTGTATCCCACTCTGTCCTCGCTGTGTCCTTGCTTTATCCCGCTATATATCCCGCTGTGTCCAGCTGTGTCCCCACTGTTTCCCGCTGTGTTCCCGGCTGTGTCCCCCTCTGTGTCCCCGCTGAATCCCGCTCTGTCCCTGCTCTGTCCCCACTGTGTCCCACTGTGTCCCCCTGTGTGTCCCGCTGTGTTCCACGCTGTTCCCCGCTGTATCCCGCTGTGTCCTGCTTTGTCCCGCTGTGTCACCTGCTTTGTCCCCGCTGTGTCCCCGCTGCGTCCCTCTGTGTCCCGCTGTGTACCAGCTGTGTCCTGCTGTGTTCCGCTGTGTCCCCCCCTGTTTTCCCTGCTGTGTCCATGCTGTGTCCCGCCGTGTCCCGCTTTGTCCCCGCTGTATCCCCGCCTTTTCACCCGCTGTTTCCTGCTGTGTCCCCGCTGTGTCCCTTCTGTGTCCCGCTATGTCCCCGTTGTTTCCCGCTGTGTCCCCCGCTGTGTCCCGCTGTGTATCTAGCTGTGTCCAGCTGTGTCCCCACTGTGTCCCGCTGTGTCCCACGCTGTGCCCCGCTGTGTCCCGCTGTGTCCCGCTGTGTCACCTGCTGTGTCCACGCTGTGTCCCCGCTGTGTCCTGATCTGTCCTGCTGTATCTCACTGTGTCCAGCTGTGTCCTCGCTATGTCCGCGCTGTGTCCCGCTGTGTCCCCGGTTTATCCCCCGCTGTGTCCCCGCTGTGTCTTGCTGTGTCCCGCTGTGTCCCGCTGTGTCCCCCGTTGGGTCCCGCTGTGTCTCTCCCTGTGTCCCCCGCTGTGTCACCTGCTGTATCCCCCGCTGTGTCCCCGCTGTGTCCCCGCTGTGTCCCGTTGTGTCCCGCTGTGTCCCCTCTGTCCCCCTTTGTGTCTTCGCTGTGTCCCGCTGTGTCCCCGCTGTCCCCAGCTGTATCCCTGCTGTATCCCGCTGTGTCAAGCTGTGTCCTGCTGTGTACCCGCTGTCCCCCACTGTGTCCCACTGTGTCCCCGCTGTCCCCCGGAGTGTCCCCACTGTGTCCCCGCTGTGTCCCGCTGTGTCCTGCTGTATCCCACTCTGTCCCATGCTGTGTCCCACTGTCTTCCCCGCTGTGTCCCCCACTGTGTCCCCCTGGGTCCTGCTGGGTCCCGCTGTGTCCCCTGCTGTGTCCCCGCTGTGACCCCACTCTTTCCCGCTGTGTCCCGATGTGTCCTGCTGTGTACCCGCTGTCACCCGCTGTGTCCCGCTGTGTCCCCGCTGTCCCCCGGAGTGTCTCCACTGTGTCCCCGCTGTGTCCCCTGCTGTGTCCCCGCTGTGTCCCCGCTGTGTCGCGCTATGTCCCGATGTGTCCTTCTGTGTACCTGTTGTCCCCCGCTGTGTCCTGCTGTGTCCCCAATGTTCCCCAGAGTCTCCCCACTGTGTCCCCGCTGTGTCCCGCTGTGTCCTGCTGTGTCAAGCTGTGTACCCCGCTGTGTCCCACTGTCTCCCCTGCTGTGTCCTCCGCTCTGTCCCGCTCTGTCCCGCTCTGTCCCGATGTGTCCCCTGCTGTGTCCCCACTGTGTCACGGCTGTGCCCCGCCTTGTCCCAATGTGTCCCGCTGTGTCCCGCTTTGTCGTCGCTGTGTCCCCGATGTGTGCTGCTGTGTACCTGCTGTGTCCAGCTGAGTCCCCGCTGTGTCCCGCTGTGTTCCCCGCTGTGTCCCCCGCTGTGTTTCCCCACTGTGTCCCCTGCTGTGGCCCCCGCTGTGTCCCCGCTGTGTCCCAGTGTGTCCCCGCTGAATCCCGCTGTGTCCCCGCTGTGTCCCCACTGTGTCCCTCTGTGTCCCCGTTGTGTCCCGTTGTGTCCACCGCTGTGTCCCGCTGTGTCCCACGCTGTGTCCCGCTGTGTCCCCACTGAATCCCGCTGTGTCCCTGCTGTGTCCCGCTGTGTTCCCCGCTGAGTCCCCCGCTTTGTCCCTCACTGTGTCCCCCGCTGTGTCCCCCACTGTGTCCCCTGCTGTATCCCCCTCTGTATCCCGCTGTGTCCCCGCTGTGTCCCCCGCTGTGTTCCCCACTGTGTCCCGCTGTGTCCTGCTGTGTCCCGCTGTGTCCCGTTTGTCCCCGTTGTATCCCCGCTGTTTCCCCCTCTGTGTCCCTGCTGTGTTCCCGCTGTGTCCCGCTGTGTCCCTTGTTGTGTCCCGCTGGAACACCCGCTGTGTCCCACGCTGTGTCCAGCTGTGTCCCTGATGTGTCCCGCTGTGTCCCTGCTCTGTCCCAACTGTGTCCCGCTGTGTCCCCGCTGTGTCCCGCTGTGTCCCGTTGTGTCCCACTGTGTCCCTCTGTGTCCTCGCTGTGTCCTCGCTGTGTCACCGATGTGTCCTGCTGTGTATGCCGCTTCCAACTGTGTCCCCGCTGTGTCCCGCTGTGTTCCCCACTGTTTCCATCGCTGTGTCACCTGCTGTGTCCACGCTGAGTCCCCACTGTGTCTTGCTGTGTCCCCGCTGAGTCCCCGCTGAGTCCCCGCTGTGTCCCGCTGTGTCCCCGCTGTGGCCCCTGCTCTGTCCACGCTGTGTCCTGCTGTGTCCCGGCTCTGTCCCCAGCTCTGTCCACGCTGTGTCCTGCTGTGTATCCTGCTATGTCCCCGCTGTGTCCTCGCTGTGTCTCGGGCTGTGTCCCGCTGTGTCCCCCGCTGTGTCCCCCGCTGTGTCCCGCTGTGTCCTCGCTGGTTCCCCCATGTGTCCCGCTGTGTATCCCGCTGTGTCCAGCTCTGTCCCCGCTGTGTCCCACTGTGTTCTCCGCTGTGTCCCCCACTGTGTCCCCCGCTGTGTCCCCAGATGTGTCCCCTCTGTTTCCCACTGTGTCCCCGCTGTATTCCGCTATGTCCCCGCTGTGTCCCCACGGTGTCCTGCTGTGTCCCCACTGTGTTCTCCGCTTTGTCTCTCTGTGTCCCCCCTGTGCCCCACGCTGTGTCCCGCTGTGTCCTCGCTGTCTCGCCGATGTGTCCCGCAGTGTATCCCTCTGTGTCCAACTGTGTCCCCACTGTGTCCCGCTGTGTTCCTCACTGATTTCCCTGCTGTTTCCCCCGCTGTGTCCCGCTGTGTCCAGCTGTGTCCCCGTTGTGTCCCGATGTGTCCCTGCTGTGTCCCCCTTTGTCCCCGCTGTATCCCGCTGTATCATCGCTGTTTCCCCACTGTGTCCTGCTGTTTCCCCGCTGTGTCCCGTTGTGTCACCCGCTGTGTCCCCCGCTGTGTCACCTGCTGTGTCCCGCTGTGTCCTGCTGTGTCCCGCTGTGTCTGCTGCTGTGTCCCCGCTGTGTTCAAGCTGTGTTCCGATGTGTCCTCCTGTGTCCCGATGTGTCCCGCTGTGTCCTCGCTCTGTCCCCACTGTGTCCCGCTGTGTATCTCATTGTGTCCCGCTGTGTCCTCGCTGTGTCCCTCTGTGTCCCCCGCTGTGTCCCGCAGTGTCCCCCGCTGTGTCAGGCTGTGTCCCTTTGTGTACAGCTGTGTTCCTGCTGTTTCCCCTGTGTCTAGCTGTGTCCCGCTGTGTCCTCGCTGTGTATCCCGCTGTGTCCAGGTGTGTACCTGCTGTGTCCCCGCTGTGTTCCCCCTGTTTCCCGCTGTGTCCCCCACTCTGTACCCGCTGTGTCCTGCTGTGTCCCCACTCTGTCCCCGCTGTATCCCGCTGTGTCGGTGATGTGTCCCGCTGTGTCCCCACTGTGTCTCCGCTGTGTCCTCGCTGTGTCCTGCACTGTGTCTCGCTGTGTCCCCTGTTGTGTCCCCCAATGTGTCCCGCTGTATCCTTGCTCTGTCCCCGCTGTGTCCCGGTGTGTATCTCGCTATGTCCAGCTGTGTCCCTGCTGTGTCCCGCTGTGTTCCCCGCTGTGTCCCCCACTGTGTCCCCCACTGTGTTCCCAATGTGTCCCCCGCTGTGTCCCCGCTGTGTCCCGCTGTGTCCACGCTCTCCCCCGCTGTGTCCCCGCTCTCCCCCGCTGTGTCCCCGCTCTCCCCCGCTGTGTCCCCGCTCTCCCCCGCTGTGTCCTCAGTGTCCCGCTCTGTCCCAGCTGTGTCCCGCTGTGACCCCGCTGTGTCCCGCTGTGTCCCGCTGTGTCCTCGCTGTGTCCCCGCTGTGTCCCGCTGTGTATCGCGCTGTGTCCAGCTGTGTCCGGCTCTATCCCCGCTGTGTCCTGCTGTGGTCCGCTGTGTCCCTGCTGTGTCTCCGTTGTGTCCCCCTCTGTTCTCTGCTGTGTCCCGCTCTGTCCCCCGCTGTGTCCCGCTGTGTCCCGCTGTGTCCCGCTGTGTCAGCTGCTGTGTCCCCGCTGTATCCCCGCTGTGTCCCGCTGTGTCCCGTTATGTCCCGCTGTGTCCCGCTTTGTCCTCTCTGTGTCCCATATGTGTCCCGCTCTGTACCCCGCTGAGTCCAACTGTGTCCCCGCTGTGTCCCGCTGTGTTCCCCACTGTTTCCCCAGCTTTGTCCCCCCCTGAGTCCCCCGCTGTGTACCGGCTGTGTCCCGCTGTGTCCCTGCTGTATCACCCGGTGTCTCCGCTGTGTCTCCACTGTGCCCTGCTGTGTCCCCGCTGTGTCCTGCTGTGTCCTCTGCTGTGACCCGCTGTGTCCCCCGCTGTGTACCGCTGTGTACCGCTGTGTCCCGCTGTTTCCCTTGGTGTCCCGCTTTGTCCCTCGCTGTGTCCCCCTCTGAGTCCCCACTCTGTCCCTGCTGTGTCTCCCTGTGTCCTCGCTGTGCCCCCCGCTGTGTCCCCCGCTGTGTCCCCCGCTGTGTCCACGCTGTGTAACGCTGTGTCCTGCTGTGTCCCTCTTTGTCCCGCTGTGTCCCCGCTGTGTCCCACTGTGTCCCGCTGTGTTCCGCTGTGTCCTCGCTGTGTCCCCGCTGTGACCCGCTGTGTTTCCCGTTGTGTCCAGCTGTGTCTCGCTGTATCCCCGCTGTGTCCTGCTGTGGCCCCCTGTGTCCCCGCTGTGTCCCCGCTGTGTCCTCGCTGTGTCCCCCGCTGTGTCCCGCTGTGTCCTCGCTCTGTCCCCTCTGTGTGCCACTGTGTATACTGCTGTATCCAGGTCTGTCTCCGCTGTGTCCCACTGTGTTCCCCGCTATGTCCCCCACTGTGTCCCCCGCTGTGTCCCCTGCTGTGTCCCCTCTGTGTCCCGCTCTGTCCTTGCTGTATCCCGCTGTGTCCCAGCTGTGTCCCCACGGTGTCCTGCTGTGTCCCCACTGTGTCCCGCTGTGTTCTCCGCTGTGTCCCGGTGTGTCCCCTGCTGTCCCCCGCTGTGTCCCGCTGTGTCCCGCTGGGTTCCGCTGTGTCCGCTGCTGTGTCCCCGTTGTGTCCCCGCTGTGTCCCGCTGTGTCCCCCGCTGTGTCCCCGCTTTGTCCCCGTTGTGTCCCTGCGGATTCCCTCTCTGTATACCGCTGTGTCCCCCGCTGTGTCCCCCACTATGTCCCCGTTGTGTCCCGCTGTGTCCCTGCTGTATCCCCCTGTGTCCCTGCTGTGTCCACTCTGTGTCCTGTTGTGTCCCCGCTGTGTCCCGCTGTGTCCTCTGCTGTGTCCCGCTGTGTCCCCCGCTGTGTCCCGCTGTGTACCGCTGTGTCCCGCTGTTTCCCGTGGTGTCCCACTTTTTCCCCTGCTGTGTCCCCCTCTGAGTCCCCACTGTGTCCCCACTGTGTCCCGCTGTGTTCTCGCTGTGTCAGCCACTGTGTCCCGCTCTGTCCCCCGCTGTGTCCCCGCTGTGTCCCGCTGTGTCCCGCTGTGTCCCCCGCTCTGTCCCACTGTGTCACGCTGTGTCCCCGCTGTCCCCCACTGTGTCCCCACTCTGTCCCGCTGTGTCCCTGCTCTCCCCCGCTGTGTCCCCGCTGTGTCACGCTGTGTCCTCACTGTGTCCCGCTGTGTCCTCACTGTGTCCCGCTGTGTCACCGCTGTGTCCCGGTGTGTACCCACTGTGTCCCGCTGTGTCCCGCTGTGTCCCCGCTGTGTCCCCGTTGTGACCCGCTGTGTATTCCGCTGTGTATTCCGCTGCGTCCCGCTGTATCCCTGCTGTGTCCCGCTGTGTCCCGCTGTGTCCCCGCTGTGTCCCCGCTGTGTCCTCGCTGTGTCCCACGCTGTGTCCCGCTGTGTCCCCCGCTGTGTCCCCCACTGTGTCCCCCGCTTTGTCCCGCTGTATCCTGCTGTGTCCCGTTGTGTATCCCGCTGTGTCCAGCTGTGTCCCTGCTGTGTCCCGCTGTATTCCCCGCTGTGTCCCCCGCTGTGTACCGCTGTGTCCCCCGCTGTGTCCCCCGCTGTGTCCGTGCTGTGTCCGCGCTGTGTCCCCTCTGTGTCCCGCTGTTTATCCTGCTGTGTCCAGGTGTGTCCCTGCTGTGTCCTGCTGTGTTCTCCGCTATGTCCCCTGCTGTGTCCCCCGGTGTGTGCCCCGCTGTGTCCTCCGGTGTGTCCCGCTGTGTACCCCGCTGTGTCCCGCTGTGTCTCGCTGTGTTCCGATGTGTCCGCTGCTGTGTCCCCGCTGTGTCCATCTTGTGTCTCGCTGTGTCCTGCTTTGTCCCGCTCTGTCCCGTTGTGTCCTCGCTGTGTCCCCGATGTGTCCCGCTGTGTATCCCGCTGTGTCCAACTGTGTCCCCACTGTGTCCCGCTGTGTTCCCCACTGATTCCCCCGCTGTGTCTTCGCTGGGTCCCCGCTGGGTCCCGCTGTGTTCCCCGCTGTGTCCCCCACTGTGTCACCAGCTGTGTTCCACGCTTTGTCTCCTTTTTTTCCCGCTGTGTCGCCGCTGTATCCCGCTTTTTCCCCGCTGTGTCCCCGATGTGTCCCTCTGTGTATCCCGCTGTGTCCCCCGCTGTGTCGCCACTCTGTCCCCGCTGTGTCCCCGCTGAGTCCCCCACTGTGTCCCACACTATGTTCCCATTGTGACCCGCTGTGTCACCACGGTATCCCCCTGTGTCCCCGCTGTATCCCCCTGTGTCCCCACTGTGTCCCCTCTGTGTCCTGCTGTGTCCCCGCTGTGTCCCGCTGTATCCTCCGCTGTGTCCCGCTGTGTCCCCCGCTGTGTCCTGCTGTGTACCGCTGTGTCCCGCTGTTTCCCGTGGTGTCCCGCTTTGTCCCCCGCTGTGTCCCCATCTGAATCCCCACTGTGTCCCCGCTGTGTCCCGCTGTGTCCTCGCTGTGTCAACCAATGTGTCCCGCTGTGTCCCCCGCTGTGTCCCCCGCTGTGTCCCTCCTGTGTCCCGCTATGTCCCGCTGTGTCCCGCTGTGTCCCCCGCTCTGTCCCGCTGTGTCACGCTGTGTCCCAGCTGTCCCCCACTGTGTCCCCAATGTGTCCCGCTGTGTCCCCACTCTCCGCCTCTGTGTCACTGCTGTTTTCCGCTTTGTCCCCGGTCTCCCCCACTGTGTCCTCATTGTGTCCCGCTGTGTCACCGCTGTGTCCCGCTGTGTTCCGCTGTGTCCTGCTGTGTCCTCGCTGTGTCCCCGCTTTGACCCTCTGTGTATTCCGCTGTGTCCAGCTGTGTCCCGCTGTATCCCCGCTGTGGCCCACTGTGGCCCCGCTGTGTCCTGCTATCCCCCGCTGTGTCCCCCGCTGTGTGCCCCGCTGTGTCCCCGCTGTGTCCCGCTGTGTCCCCGCTGTATCCTGCTTTGTCCCCGCTGTTTTCCCACTGTGTCCTGCTGTGTCCCCGCTGTGTCCCGCTGTGTCTTCCGCTGTGTCCCGCTGTGTACCCCGCTGTGTCCCGCTGTGTCTCGCTGTGTCCCGATGTGTCTGCTGCTGTGTCCCCTTTGTGTCTCGCTGTGTCCCGCTTTGTCCCGCTGTGTCCCGCTGTGTCCTCGCTGTCTCCCCGATGTGTCCCGCAGTGTATCCCGCTGTGTCCAACTGTGTCCCCGCTGTGTCCCGCTGTGTTCCCCACTGATTTCCCTGCTGTTTCCCCCGCTGTGTCCCGCTGAGTCCAGCTGTGTCCCCGTTGTGTCCCGATGTGTCCCTGCTGTGTCCCCCTTTGTCCCCGCTGTATCCCGCTGTGTCATCGCTGTGTAACGCTGTGTCCCGCTGTGTCCCTCTTTGTCCCGCTGTGTCCCCGCTGTGTCCCCCTGTGTCCCGCTGTGTCCTCGCTGTGTCCCCGCTGTGACCCGCTGTGTTTCCCGCTGTGTCCAGCTGTGTCCCACTGTATCCCCGCTGTGTTCCGCTGTGGCCCCCTGTGTCCCCTCTGTGTCCCCGCTTTGTCCTCGCTGTGTCCCCCGCTGTGTCCCGCTTTGTCCTTGCTCTGTCCCCACTGTGTGCCGCTGTGTATACTGCTGTATCCAGGTGTGTCTCCGCTGTGTCCCGCTGTGTTCCCCGCTATGTCCCCCACTGTCCCCCGCTGTGTCCCCCGCTGTGTCCCACTGTGTCCCGCTGTGCCCCGCTGTGTCCCCCGCTCTGTCCCGCTGTGTCACGCTGTGTCCCCGCTGTCCCCCACTGTGTCCCCAATGTGTCCCGCTGTGTCCCCGCTCTCCCCCGCTGTGTCCCTGCTGTGTCCCGCTTTGTCCCCGGTCTCCCCCACTGTGTCCACACTGTGTCCCGCTGTGTCACCGCTGTGTCCTGCTGTGTTCCGCTGTGTCCCGCTGTGTCCTCGCTGTGTCCCCGCTGTGACCCGCTGTGTATTCCGCTGTGTCCAGCTGTGTCCCGCTGTATCCCCGCTGTGGCCCGCTGTGGCCCCGCTGTGTCCTGCTATCCCCGGCTGTGTCCCCCGCTGTGTGCGCCACTGTGTCCCCGCTGTGCCCCGCTGTGTCCCCGCTGTATCCTGCTGTGTCCCTGCTGTGTTCCCACTGTGTCCTGCTGTGTCCCCGCTGTGTCCCGCTGTGTCCTCCTCTGTGTCCCGCTGTGTACCCCGCTTTGTCTCGCTTGTCTCGCTGTGTCCCGATGTGTCCGCTGCTGTTTCCCAGATGTGTCTCCGTTGTGTCTTGCTGTGTCCCGCTTTGTTCCACTGTGTCCCGCTGTGTCCTCGCTGTGTCCACGATGTGTCCCGCTGTGTATCCCGCTGTGTCCAACTGTATCCCGCTGTGTTCCCCACCGATTCCCCCGCTGAGTCCCCCGCTGTGTACCGCTGAGTCCCTCGCTGTGTCCCCCGCTGTGTCCTGCTGTGTCCTCGCTGTGTCCCTGCTGTGTCCCGCTGAGTATCCCGCGGTGTCCAGGTGTGTCCCCGCTGTGTCCTGCTGTGTTCCCTGCTCTGTCCCCTGCTGTGTCCCGTGCTGTGTGCCCCGCTGTGTACTCCGCTGTCCCGCTCTGTACCCCGCTGTGTCCCGCTGTGTCCCGCTGTGTCTTGCTGTGTCCCGATGTGTCCGCTGCTGTGTCCCCTTTGTGTCTCGCTGTGTCCTGCTTTGTCCCGCTGTGTCCCGCTGTGTCCTCGCTGTCTCCCCGATGTGTCCCGCAGTGTATCCCGCTGTGTCCAACTGTGTCCCCGCTGTGTCCCGCTGTGTTCCCCACTGATTTCCCTGCTGTTTCCCCCACTGTGTCCCGCTGTGTCCAGCTGTGTCCCCGTTGTGTCCCGATGTGTCCCTGCTGTGTCCCCCTTTGTCCCGGCTGTATCCCGCTGTGTCATCGCTGTGTCCCCACTGTGTCCTGCTGTTTCCCCGCTGTGTGCCGCTGTGTCCCCCGCTGTGTCCCCCGCTGTGTCCCGATGTGTCCTGCTGTGTCCCGTTGTGTCCGCTGCTGTGTCCCCGCTGTGTTCAAGCTGTGTTCCGCTGTGTCCTGCTGTGTCCTGATGTGTCCCGCTGTGTCCTCGCTCTGTCCCCGTTGTGTCCCGCTGTGTATCTCATTGTGTCCCGCTGTGTCCTCGCTGTGTCCCTCTGTGTCCCCCGCTGTATCCCGCAGTGTCCCCCGCTGTGTCAGAATGTGTCCCGCTGTGTACAGCTGTGTCCCTGCTGTGTTCCTCTGTGTCTAGCTGTGTCCCGCTGTGTCCCGCTGTGTCCTCGCTGTGTATTCCGCTGTGTCCAGGTGTGTCCCTGCTGTGTCCCCGCTGTGTTCCCCCTGTGTCCCGCTGTGTCCCCCACTCTGTCCCCGCTGTGTCCTGCTGTGTCCCCGCTCTGTCCCTGCTGTATCCCGCTGTGGCGGAGATGTGTCCCGCTGTGTCCTCGCTGTGTCCCCGCTGTGTCCTGCTGTGTCCTCGCTCTGTCACTGCTGTGTTCCGCTGTGTATCTCGCTTTGTCCAGGTGTGTCCCCGCTGTGACCCGCTGTGTTCCCCGCTGTGTCCCCCACTGTGTCCCCCGCTGTTTCCCCGCAGTGTCCCGCTGTGTCCCTGCTATATCCTGCTGTGTCCCCCGCTGTGTCCAGCTGTGTCTTGCTGTGGCCCCGCTGTGACCCGATGTGTTCTCCGCTGTGTCCCACTGTGTCTCCCGCTGTGTCCCGCTGTGTCCCGCTCTGTCCCGCTGTGTCCGCTGCTGTGTCCCCGCTTTGTCCCCACTGTGTCCCGCTGTGTCCCGTTGTGTCCCGCTCTGTCCCGTTGTGTAGTCGCTGTGTCCTTGCTGTGTCCCCGATGTGTCCCGCTGTTTATCCTGCTGTGTCCACCTGTGTCCCCGCTGTGTCCCGCTGTGTTCCCCACTGTTTCCCGTGCTGTCTCCCCCGCTGTGTCCCCGCTGTGTCCCCGCTGTTTCCCCGCTGAATCCCCCTCTGTGTACCGCTGTGTCTCCCTCTGTGTCCCCCACTGTGTCCTGCTGTGTCCTCACTGTTTCCCCGCTGTGTCCTGCTGTGTATCCCGCTGTATCCAGGTGTGTCCCCGCTGTGTCCTGCTGTGTTCCCCGCTCTGTCCCCTGCTGTCCCCCACTGTGTGCCCCGCTGTGTCCTCCACTGTGTCCCACTGTGTACACCGCTGTGTCCCGCTGTGTCTCGCTGTGTCCTGATGTGTCCCGTGCTGTGTCCGCTGTGTCCCCGTTGTGTCTCGCTGTGTCCCGCTTTGTCCCGCTGTGTCCCACTGTGTCCTCGCTGTGTCCCCGATGTGTCCCGCTGTGTATCCCGCTGTGTCCAACTGTGTCCCCGCTGTGTCCCGCTGGGTTCCCCACTGATTCCCCCGCTGTGTCCCCCGCTGTGTCCAGCTGTGTCCTGCTGTGGCCCCGCTGTGTCCCGATGTGTCCCCGCTGTGTTCCTTTTGTCCCCGCTGTATCCCGCTGTGTCCCCACTGTGTCCTGCTGTTTCCCCGCTGTGTCCCGCTGTGTCACCCACTGTGTCCCCCGCTGTTTCCCCGCTGTTTCCCGCTGTGTCCTGCTGTGTCCCGCTGTGTCCGCTGCTGTGTCTCTGCTGTGTTCCCGCTGTGTTCCGCTGTGTCCTGATGTGTCCCGATGTATCCCGCTGTGTCCTTGCTCTGTCCCCGCTGTGTCCCGCTGTGTATTTCGCTGTGTCCCTCTGTGTCCTTGCTCTGTCCCTCTGTATCCCCCGCTGTGTCCCCCGCTGTGTCCCGCTGTGTCCCGCTGTGTTCAGCTGTGTCCCGCTGTGTCTCACTGTGTCGTCGCTGTGTATCCCGCTGTGTCCAGGTGTGTCCCTGCTGTGTCCCCGATGTGTTCCCCCTGTGTCCCGCTCTGTCGCCCGCTCTGTCCCCGCTGTGTCCTGCTGTGACCCCGCTCTGTTCTGCTGTGTCACGCTGTGTCCCCGCTGTGTCCCGCTGTGTCCCCCGCTGTGCCCTGCTGTGTCCCGCTGTGTCCACTACTGTATCCCCGCTGTGTTCCCGCTGTGTTCCACTGTGTCCTGTTGTGTCCCGATGTGTCCCGCTGTGTCCTCGCTCTGTCCCCGCTGTGTCCAGCTATGTATCTCATTGTGTCCCGCTGTGTCCTCGCTGTGTCCCTCTGTGTCCCCCGCTGTGTCCAGCGGTGTCCCCCGCTATGTCAGGCTGTGTTCCGCTGTGTACAGCTGTGTCCCTGCTGTGTCCCGCTGTGTCTAGCTGTGTCCCTCTGTGTCCCTCTGTGTCCTCGCTGTGTATCCCGCTGTGTCCAGGTGTGTCCTTGCTGTGTGCCCGCTGTGTTCCCCCTGTGTCCCGCTGTGTCCCCCACTCTGTCCCCACTGTGTCCTGCTGTGTCCCCGCTCTGTCCCTGCTGTATCCCGCTGTGGCGGCGATGTGTCCCGCTGTGTCCCGCTGTGTCCCCCGCTGTGTACTGCTGTGTCCCCACTCTGTCACGCTGTGTCACGCTTTGTCCCGCTGTTTCCCACTGTGTCCCCCGCTGTGTCCCCGTTGTGTCCCCTGCTGTGTCCCTGCTCTCCCCCGTTGTGTCCTCACTGTGTCCCGCTGTGTCTCCGCTGTGTCCCGCTGTGTCCCCGCTGTGTCCCGCTGTATCCCCCTGTGTCCCACTGTGTCCCGCTGTGTCATCGCTGTGTCCCCACTGTGTCCTGCTGTTTCCCCGCTGTGTCCCGCTGTGTCCCCCGCTGTGTCCCCCGCTGTGTACCCCGCTGTGTCCTGATGTGTCCCGCTGTTTACAGCTGTGTTCCCGCTGTGTCCCGCTGTGTCGTCGCTGTGTATTCCGCTGTGTCCAGGTGTGTCCCTGCTGTGTCCCGGATGTGTTCCCCCTGATCCCGCTCTGTAGCCCGCTCTGTCCCCACTGTGTCCCGCTGTGTCCCGGCTGTGTCCCGGCTGTGTCCCGCTGTGTCCCCGCTGTGTTCCCCGCTGTGTCCCGCTGTGTCCCCCATTGTGTCCCGCTGTGTCCCCTGCTGTGTCCCCCGCTGTGTCCCGGCTGTGTCCCGCTGTGTCCCGCTGTGTCCCGCTCTGTCCCCCGTTGTGTCCCGCTGTGTCCCCGTCTGTGTCCCCTGCTGTGACCTGCTGTGTCCCTGCTGTGTCCCGCATTGTCTTGCTGTGTTCCCCTCTCAGTCCCTGCTGTGTCCTGCTGTGTCCTCGCTCTGTACCCGCTGAGTCCCACTGTGTCCTCGCTGTGTCCCTGCTGTGGCCCGTTGTGCATCCGACTGTGTCCAGCTGTGTCCCCGCTGTGTACCTGCTGTTTCCCCGTTGTGTCCCGCAGTGTCCCTCGCTGTGTTCCCGCTGTTTCCCCGATGTGTCCCGCTGTGTCCATGCTGTGTCCCCCACTGTGTCATGCTTTGTCCCCCGCTGTGTCCTGCTCTGTGTCCCGCTGTGTCCCGCTGTGTCCCACTGTGTCCCCCGCTCTGTACCGCTGTGTCATGCTGTGTCCCGCTGTGTCCTCGCTGTTTCCCCTGCTGTGACCCGGTGTGTCCCACTGTGTCCAGCTGTGTCCCGATATGTCCCCGCTTTGTCCTGCTGTTTCGCCCGCTGTGTCCACGCTTTGTCGCGCTGTGTCCCGCTGTGTACCCCTATGTCCCGCTGTGTCCC
Source organism: Dipodomys merriami (assembly GCF_024711535.1). Classification (NCBI taxonomy): domain Eukaryota; kingdom Metazoa; phylum Chordata; class Mammalia; order Rodentia; family Heteromyidae; genus Dipodomys; species Dipodomys merriami. The sequence continues at coordinate 55,697 of NW_027202521.1, read as the reverse complement.
ACGCTGTGTCCCCCGCTTTGTCCCACGCTGTGTCCCCCACTGTGTCCGGATGTGTCCCCCGTTGTGTCCCACTGTGCCCACAGCTGTGTCTGTGCTGTGTCCCTCTGTGTCCCCGCTATGTCCCGCTGTGTCCTGCTGTGTCCCGGTCTGTCCCCCGTTGTGTCCCGCTGTGTTCCCCCCTGTGTCCCCCGCTGTGTCCCACTGTGTCTCCACTGTGTCCCACTGTGTCCTGCTGTGTCCTCCGCTGTGTCCCCGCTGTGTCCCCGATGTGTCCCGCTGTGTCCTGCTGTGTCCTCGCTGTGTCCCCCGCTGTGTCCCGCTGCTTCCTCGCTGTGTCCTCGCTGTATCCCCGCTGTGTCCCGGTGTGTCCCACTGTTTCCCTTGGTGTCCTGGTTTGTCCCCCACTGTGTCGCCCGCTGAGTCCCCGCTGTTTCCCCGCCGTGTCCTGCTGTTTCCCCCGCTGTGTCCCGCTGTGTCCCGGGCTGTGTCCCCGCTGTGTCCCCGATGTGTCCCGCAGTGTCCCGCTCTTTCCTCGCTGTGTCCCTCGCTGTGTCCCTCTGTGTCCCACGCTGTTTAACCGCTGTGTCCCGCTGTTTCCCGTGATGTCCCGGTATGTCCCCCGTTGTGTCCCCCACTGAGTCCCCGCTGTGTCTCCGCTGTGTCCCGCTGTGTCCTCACTGTGTCCCCCGTTGTGTCCCGCTGTGTCCCCCACTGTGTCCCCCGCTGTGTCCCAGCTGTGTCCTGCTGTGTCCCGCTGTGTCCCGATGTGTACCGCGTTGTGTCCTGCTGTGTCCCCGGCTGTTTCCCCCGCTGTGTACCGCTGTTTCCCTGCTGTGTCCCCACTGTGTCCTTCTGTGTCCCCGCTGTGTCCCGCTGTGTCCTCCGCTGTGTCCCACTGTGTACCCCGTTGTGTCACGCAGTGTCTCGCTTTGTTCCGATGTGTCCGCTGCTGTGTCCCCGCTGTGTCCCACTGTGTCCCCGCTGTGGCCCGATGTAGCCCCGCTGTGTCCCCGCTGTGTCCCCTTCTGTGCCCCCGCTGTGTCCCACGCTGTGTCCCGCTGTGTCCGCGCTGTGTCCCACTGTGTCCCGCTGTGTCCCCGCTGTGTCCCCGCTGTGTCCCGCTGGGGCCCGCTGTGTCCCCGCTGTGTCCCGCTGTGTACCCCGTTGTGTCAGGCAGTGTCTCGAAGTCTTCCGATGTGTCCGCTGCTGTGTCCCCGCTGTGTCCCACTGTGTCCCGCTTAGTCCCACTGTGTGCCTCTGTGTCCTCGCTGTGTCCCCGATGTATCCCGCTGTGTATCCCGCTGTGTCCAACTGTGTCCCCGCTGTGTACCACTGTGTTCCCCACTGATGCCCCCGCTGTGTCCAGCTGAGTCCCCGCTGTGTCCCGCTGTGTCCCCCGCGGTGTCCCCCTCTGTGTTCCGTTGTGTTCACCAATGAGTCCCACTGTGTCCCCCGCTGTGTCCCGCTGTGTCCCGCTGTGTCTCCGCAGTGTACCCACTGTGTTCCGCTGTGTTCCGCTGTGTCCCGTGGTGTCCTGCTTTGTCCCCCGCTGAGTCCACACTGTGTCCGCGCTGTGTCCCGCTGGGTCCTCCCTGCGTCCCCCAGTGTGTCCCGCTCTGTCCCCCGCTGTGTCTCCCGCTTTGTCCCCACTGTGTCCGGCTGTGTCCCACTCTGTGTCCCGTTGTGTCCCCAGCTGTGTACACCGCTGTGTCCCGCTGTGTCCCCGCTGTGTCCCGCTCTGTCCCACGCTGTGCACCGCTATGACCCCGCTGTGTCCCATGTGTCCCAGATTTGTCCCCACTATGTCCCCCGCTGTGTCCCCGCTGTGTCCCCAATGTGTCCCGCTGTGTCCTGCTGTGTCCTCGCTGTGTCCCCCGCTGTGTCCCGCTGCTTCCTCGCTGTGTCCTCGCTGTATCCCCGCTGTGTCCCGGTGTGTCCCACTGTTTCCCGTAGTGTCCCGGTTTGTCTCCCGCTGTGTCGCCCGTTGAGTCCCCGCTGTTTCCCCACCGTGTCCCGCTGTTTCCCCCCCTGTGTCCCGCTGTGTCCCGGGCTGTGTCCCCGCTGTGTCCCCGATGTGTCCCGCAGTGTCCCGCTCTTTCCTCGCTGTGTCCCCCGCTGTGTCCCTCTGTGTCCCACGCTGTGTAACCGCTGTGTCCTTGCTGTGTCGCCCTGTGTCCCGCTGTTTCCCGTCGTGTCCCGGTATGTCCCCCGTTGTGTCCCCCACTGAGTCCCCGCTCTGTCCCCGATGTATCCCGCTGGGTCCTCACTGTGTCCCCCGCTGTGTCCCCCGCTGTGTCCCGCTGTGTCCCCGCTCTGTGCTGGTTGTGTCCTCCTTTGTACCCCGCTGTGTCCCGCTGTGTCCCCGCTGTGTCCCCCACACTGTCCCCTGCTGTGTCCCGCTGTGTCCCCTGCTGTGTCCCACGCTGTGTCCCGCTGTGTCCCTACAGTGTCCCCGCTGTGTTCAGCTGTGTACTGCTGTGTTCCGTGGTGTCCCGCTTTGTCCCCCGCTGTGTCCCCTGCTGAATCCCCGCTCTATCCCCGCTGTGTCCCGTTGTGTCCCCAGCTGTGTACCCTGCTGTGTCCTGCTGTGTCCCCGATGTGTCACACAGTGTCCCGCTGTGTCCCCGCTATGTCCCCGCTGTGTCACGCTGTATACCCCGCTGTGTCCAGCTGAGTCCCCGCTGTGTCCCGCTGTGTCCCCCGCTGTGTCCCGCTGTGTCCCCGCAGTGTCCCCACTGTGTTCCGCTGTGTTCCTCTGTGTCAGGTGGTGTCCTGCTTTGTCCCCCACTATGTCCCCCGCTGAGTCCCCGCTCTGTCCCCGCTGTATCCCGCTGGGTCCTCCCTGTGTCCCTCGATGTGTCCCGCTCTGTCCCCCACTGTGTCTCCCGCTTTGTCCCCACTGTGTCCTGCTGTGTCCCGCTGTGTCCCGCTGTGTCCAACTCTGTGTCCCGTTGTGTCCCCAGCTGTGTACACCGCTGAGTCCCGCTGTGTCCCCAATCTGTCCCGCTGTGTCCCGTTTTGTTCCCGCTGTCACCCATTGTGTCCGTGCTGTGTCCCGCTGTGTCCCCGCTGTGTCCCCTCTGTGTCCCGCTGTTTCCCCACTGTCCCCCGCTGTGTCCCTGCTGTGTCCCGTTGTGACCCGCTGTGTCCGGCTGTGTCCCGCTGTCCCATGGAGTGTCCCCGCTGTGTCCCGTTGTGTCCCGCTGTTTCCTCGCTGTGTCTCCGCTGTGTCCCGCTGGGTATCCGGCTGTGTCCAGCTGTGTTCCCGCTGTGTCGCCGCTGTGTCGTCTGTGTCCCGCTGTGTCCCCCGCTCTGTCCCGCTGTGTTCTGCTGTGTCCCGCTGTGTCCCGTTGTGTCCCCCGCTCTGTCCCGCTGTGCCCTGCTGTGTCCCGCTGTGTCATAGCTGTGTCCTCGCTATGTCCCGCTGTGTATCCCGCTTAGTCCAGCTGTGTCCCCGCTGTCCCCTTGAGTGTCCCCGCTGTGTGCCCGCTGTGTCTCACTGTTTCCTGTTGTGTCCCGCAGTGTCCTCGCTGTGTCCCCCTCTTTGTCCCCGCTGTGTCCTGCTGTGTCACCTGCTGTGTCCACGCTGTGTCCCTGCTGTGTCCTGCTCTGTCCCACTGTGTCCCGCTGTGTCCCGCTGTGTCCTCCCTGTGTCCCGGCTGTGTCCCACTGTGTCCCCGTTGTGTTCCCCGCTGTGTCCCCGCTGTGTCCCGCTGTGTCCCGCTGTGTCCCGCTGTGTCCCCCGTTGTGTCCCACTGTGTCCCCTGCTGTGTCCCCCGCTGTGTCCCGGCTGTGTCCCGCTGTGTCCCGCTCTGTCCCCCGTTGTGTCCCGCTGTGTCCCCGTCTGTGTCCCCCGCTGTGACCTGCTGTGTCCCTGCTGTGTCCCGCAATGTCTTGCTGTGTCCCCCTCTCTGTCCCAGCTTTGACCTGCTGTGTCCTCGCTCTGTACCCGCTGAGTCCCACTGTGTCCTCGCTGTGTCCCTGCTGTGGCCCGTTGTGCATCCGACTGTGTCCAGCTGTGTCCCCGCTGTGTACCTGCTGTTTCCCCGTTGTGTCCCGCAGTGTCCCTCGCTGTGTTCCCGCTGTTTCCCCGATGTGTCCCGCTGTGTCCATGCTGTGTCCCCCACTGTGTCATGCTTTGTCCCCCGCTGTGTCCTGCTCTGTGTCCCGCTGTGTCCCGCTGTGTCCCACTGTGTCCCCCGCTCTGTACCGCTGTGTCATGCTGTGTCCCGCTGTGTCCTCGCTGTTTCCCCTGCTGTGACCCGGTGTGTCCCACTGTGTCCAGCTGTGTCCCGATATGTCCCCGCTTTGTCCTGCTGTTTCGCCCGCTGTGTCCCCGCTTTGTCGCGCTGTGTCCCGCTGTGTACCCCTATGCCCCGCTGTGTCCCACGCTGTGTCCCCCGCTTTGTCCCACGCTGTGTCCCCCACTGTGTCCGGATGTGTCCCCCGTTGTGTCCCACTGTGCCCACAGCTGTGTCTGTGCTGTGTCCCTCTGTGTCCCCGCTATGTCCCGCTGTGTCCTGCTGTGTCCCGGTCTGTCCCCCGTTGTGTCCCGCTGTGTTCCCCCCTGTGTCCCCCGCTGTGTCCCACTGTGTCTCCACTGTGTCCCACTGTGTCCTGCTGTGTCCTCCGCTGTGTCCCCGCTGTGTCCCCGATGTGTCCCGCTGTGTCCTGCTGTGTCCTCGCTGTGTCCCCCGCTGTGTCCCGCTGCTTCCTCGCTGTGTCCTCGCTGTATCCCCGCTGTGTCCCGGTGTGTCCCACTGTTTCCCGTAGTGTCCCGGTTTGTCTCCCGCTGTGTCGCCCGTTGAGTCCCCGCTGTTTCCCCGCCGTGTCCCGCTGTTTCCCCCGCTGTGTCCCGCTGTGTCCCGGGCTGTGTCCCCGCTGTGTCCCCGATGTGTCCCGCAGTGTCCTGCTGTTTCCTCGCTGTGTCCCCCGCTGTGTCCCGCTGTGTCCCACGCTGTGTAACCGCTGTGTCCCTGCTGTGTCCCGCTGTGTCCCGCTGTTTCCCGTCATGTCCCGGTATGTCCCCCGTTGTGTCCCCCACTGAGTCCCCGCTGTGTCTGAGCTGTGTCCCGCTGTGTCCTCGCTGTGTCCACCGTTGTGTCCCGCTGTGTCCCCCACTGTGTCCCCCGCTGTGTCCCAGCTGTGTCCCCACTGTGTCCCTCTGTGTCCCGCTGTGTCCCCCGCTGTGTCCCCGCTTGTCCCCGCTGTGTCCCTGTCTGTGTCCCCCGCTGTGTCCCAGCTGTGTCCTGCTGTGTCCCGCAATGTCTTGCTGTGTCCCCCTCTCTGTCCCTGCTGTGTCCTGCTGTGTCCTCGCTCTGTACCCACTGTGTCCCACTGTGTCCTTGCTGTGTCCCCGCTGTGGCCCCAATGTGTCCCGCTGTATCCCGCTGTGTCCCGCTGTTTCCGGCTGTGTCCCCGATGTGTCCCGCTGTGTCCTGCTGTGTCCTCGCTGTGTCCCCCGCTGTGTACCGCTGCTTCCTCGCTGTGTCCTCGCTGTATCCCCGCTGTGTCCCGGTGTGTCCCACTGTTTCCCGTAGTGTCCCGGTTTGTCCCCCGCTGTGTCGCCCGCTGAGTCCCCGCTGTTTTCCCGACGTGTCCCGCTGTTTCCCCCCCTGTGTCCCGCTGTGTCCCGGGCTGTGTCCCCGCTGTGTCCCCGATGTGTCCCGCAGTGTCCCGCTCTTTCCTCGCTGTGTCCCCCGCTGTGTCCCTCTGTGTCCCACGCTGTGTAACCGCTGTGTCCCTGCTGTGTCGCACTGTGTCCCGCTGTTTCCCGTCGTGTCCCGGTATGTCCCCCGTTGTGTCCCCCACTGAGTCCCCGCTGTGTCTCCGCTGTGTCCCGCTGTGTCCTCGCTGTGTCCACTGTTGTGTCCCGCTGTGTCCCCCGCTGTGTCCCAGCTGTGTCCTGCTGTGTCCCGCAATGTCTTGCTGTGTCGCCCTCTCTGTCCCTGCTGTGTCCTGCTGTGTCCTCGCTCTGTACCCACTGTGTCCCACTGTGTCCTTGCTGTGTCACCGCTGTGGCCCGTTGTGTATCCGACTGTGTCCAGCTGTGTCCCCGCTGTGTCCCCGCTTTGTTCCCGCTGTGTCCCGCTGTGTTCCCGCTGTGTCCCCGCTGTGTCCCGCTGTCACCCGCTGTGTCCCCGCTGTGTCCCGCTGTGTCCCCGCTGTGTCCCGCTGTTTACCCGCTGTGTCCCCGCTGTGTCCCCAACTGTGTTCCCCTCTGTGTCCCGCTGTATCCCGCTGTGTCCTCGCTGTGTCCCCTGCTGTGTCCTCGCTGTGTCCCACTGTTTCCACCGCTGTGTCCCGCTATGTCCCGCTGTGTCCTGCTGTGTCCACGCCTTGTCCCCCGCTGTGTCCACCACTGTGTCCCCCGCTGTGTCCCGCTGTGTCCCGGTCTGTCCCCCGTTGTGTCCCGCTGTGTTCCCCCCTGTGTCCCCCGCTGTGTCCCGCTGTGTCCCCACTGTGTCCCACTGTGTCCCGCTGAGTCCCCCGCTGTGTCTCCGCTGTGTCCCCGATGTGTCCCGCTGTGTCCTGCTGTGTCCTCGCTGTGTCCCCCCTGTGTCCCGCTGCTTCCTCGCTGTGTCCTCGCTGTATCCCCGCTGTGTCCCGGTGTGTCCCACTGTTTCCCGTGGTGTCCCGGTTTGTCCCCCGCTGTGTCGCCCGCTGAGTCCCCGCTGTTTCCCCCGCTGTGTCCCGCTGTGTCCCGGGCTGTGTCCCCGCTGTGTCCCTGCTGTGTCCCGCAGTGTCCCGCTCTTTCCTCGCTGTGTCCCCCGCTGTGTTCCGCTGTGTCGCTCGCTGTGTCCCCGCTGTGTCCCTGCTGTGTCCTGCTGTTTCTCGTGGTGTCCCGGTATGTCCCCCGTTGTGTCCCCCACTGAGTCCCCGCTGTGTCTCCGCTGTGTCCCGCTGTGTCCTCACTGTGTCCCCCGTTGTGTCCCCCGTTGTGTCCCGCTGTGTCGCCCGCTGTGTCCCCGCTGTGTCCTGCTGTGTCCCGCTGTGTCCCGCTGTGTCCCGCGTTGTGTCCCGCTGTATCCCGGCTGTTTCCCCCGCTGTGTACCGCTGTTTCCCTGCTGTGTCCCCACTGTGTCCTTCTGTGTCCTCCGCTGTGTCCCGCTGTGTACCCCGTTGTGTCACGCAGTGTCTCGCTGTGTTCTGATGTGTCCGCTGCTGTGTCCTCGCTGTGTCCCCGCTGTGTCCCGCTGTGTCCCGCTTAGTCCCACTGTGTCCCTCTGTGTCCTCGCTGTGTCCCCGATGTGTCCCGCTGTGTATCCCGCTGTGTCCCGCTGTGTCCCCGCTGTGTCCCGCTGTGTACCAGCTGTGTCCCCGCTGTGTCCCCAACTGTGTCGCCCGCTGTGTCCCGCTATATCCCGCTGTGTCTCGCTGTGTCCCCACTGTGTCCCCCGGTATGTTCTCGCTGTGTCCCTTTGTGTCCCGCTGTGTCCTCGTTGTGTTTCCCGCTGTGTAGCGCTGTGTCCCTCGCTGTGTCCCGCTGTGTCCGGCTGTGTCCCTGATGTGTCACAGTGTCCCGCTGTGTCCCCGCTGTGTCCCCGATGTGTCCCGCTGTGTTCCCGCTGTGTCCCGCTGTGTCCTGCTGTGTAATAGCTGTGTCCCTGCTGTGTCCTGCTGTGTCCCGCTGTGTCCCCGCTGTGTCCCACTGTGTCCCCGTTGTGGCCCGATGTAGGCCCGCTGTGTCCCCGCTGTGTCCCCTTCTGTGCCCCCGCTGTGTCCCCCGCTGTTTCCCGGCTGTGTCCCGCTGTGTCCCGCTGTGTCCCGCTCTGTCCCCCGTTGTGTCCCGCTGTGTCCCAATCTGTGTCCCCGGCTGTGACCTGCTGTGTCCCTGCTGTGTCCCGCAATGTCTTGCTGTGTCCCCCTCTCTGTCCCTGCTGTGTCCTGCTGTGTCCTCGTTCTGGACCCCCTGAGTCCCACTGTGTCCTCGCTGTGTCCCCGCTGTGGTCCGTTGTGAATCTGACTGTGTCCAGCTGTGACCCCGCTGTGTACCTGCTCTGTCCCCGCTGTGTCCCAAAGTGTCCCCCGCTGTGTCCCCGCTGTGTCCCGATGTGTCCACGCTGTGTCCCCCACTGTGTCTTGCTTTGTCCCCCGCTGTGTCCTGCTCTGTCTCCCGCTGTGTCCCGCTGTGTCCCACTGTGTCCCCCGCTCTGTCCCGCTGTGTCATGCTGTGTCACGCTGTGCCTCGCTGTTTCCCCTGCTGTGAACCGGTGTGTCCCACTGTGTCCCGCTGTGTCCCGCTCTGTCCTCGCTTTGTCCTGCTGTATCGCCCGCTGTGTCCCCACTTTGTCCCGCTGTGTCCCGCTGTGTCCCCACTATGTCCCGCTGTGTCCTGCTGTGCCCTCGCTTTGTCCCCCGCTGTGTCCACCACTGTGTTCCCCTCTGTGTCCCGGTTTGTCCCCCGTTGTGTCCCGCTTTGTTCCCCCCTGTGTCCCCCGCGGTGTCCTGCTGTGTCCCCACTGTGTCCCACTGTGTCCCGCTGTGTCCCCCCCTGTGTCCCCGCTGTGTCCCCGATGTGTCCCGCTGTTTCCTCGCTGTGTCCTCGCTGTATCCCCTCTGTGTCCCGGTGTGTCCCACTGTTTCCCGTGGTGTCCCGGTTTGTCCCCCGCTGTGTCACCCGCTGTGTCACCCGCTGTGTCCCCGCTGTTTCCCCGCCGTGTCCCGCTGTTTTCCCGCTGTGTCCCGCTGTGTCCCCGATGTGTCTCCGATGTGTCCCGCAGTGTCCCGCTCTTTCCTCGCTGTGTCCCCCGCTGTGTTCCGCTGTGTCCCACGCTGTGTATCCGCTGTGTCCCTGCTGTGTCCCGCTGTGTCCCGCTGTTTCCCGTGGTGTCCCGGTTTGTCCCCCGTTGTGTCCCCCGCGGAGTCCCCGCTGTGTCTCCGCTGTGTCCCGCTGTGTCCTCGCTGTGTCCCCCGTTGTGTCCCGCTGTGTCCCCCACTGTGTCCCCACTGTGTCCCACTGTGTCCCGCTGTGTCCCCCGCTGTGTCTCTCGCTGTGTCCCACTGTTTCCCGTGGTGTCCCTGTTTGTCCTCCGCTGTGTCGCCCGCTGATTCCCCGCTGTTTCCCCGCCGTGTCCCGCTGATTATCCCGCTGTGTCCCGCTGGGTCCTCCCTGCGTCCCCTGCTGTGTCCCGCTCTCTCCTCCGCTGTGTCTCCCGCTTTGTCCCCACTGTGTCCCGCTGTGTCCAGCTGTGTCCCACTCTGTGTCCCGTTGTGTCCCCAGCTGTGTACACCGCTGTGTCCCGCTGTGTCCAACGCTTTGTCCCGCTGTGTCGTGTTATGTCCCGCTGTGTCTCCCGCTGTGTCCCGCTGTGTCCCGCTGTGTCCCGCTGTGTCCCAGCTGTGTCCCCGCTATGTCCCCCGCTGTGTGCCGCTGTGCTCCCCTTTCTGTCCCCGCTGTGTCTCTCGCTGTCTCCCGCTGTGTTCCCGCTATGTCCAGCTGTGTCCCGCTGTATCTTCGCAGTGTCCCAGCTGTGTCCCCGCTGTGTCCCACTGTGTCCCCAGCTCTGTCCCGCTGTGTCATGCTGTGTCCCACTGTGTCCTCGCTGTTTCCCCTGCTGTGACCCGGTGTGTCCCACTGTGTCCCGCTGTGTCCCGCTCTGTCCCCGCTTTGTCCTGCTGTGTCCCGCTGTGTACCCCTATGTCCCACTGTGTCCCACGCTGTGTCCCCCGCTGTGTCCCCCGCTGTGTCCGGATGTGTCCCCCGCTGTGTCCCGCTGTGTCCACAGCTTTGTCCGTGCTGTGTCCCTTTGTGACCCCGCTATGTCCCGCTGTGTACCTCGCTGTGTCCCCCGCTGTGTCCCGCTCTGTCCTTGATGTGTCCCCCGCTGTGTAGCGCTGTGTCCCCCGCTGTGTCCCCGATGTGTCCGGCTGTGTCCCTCTGTGTCCTCGCTGTGTCCCCCACTGTGTCTTGCTTTGTCCCCCGCTGTGTCCTGCTCTGTGTCCCGCTGTGTCCCGCTGTGTCCCACTTTGTCCCCAGCTCTGTCCCGCTGTGTCATGCTGTGTCCCGCTGTGTCCTCGCTGTTTCCCCTGCTGTGTCCCACTGTGTCCAGCTGTGTCCCCACTTTGTCCTGCTGTGTCGCCCGCTGTTTCTACGCTTTGTCCCGCTGTGTCTATCTGTGTACCCCTATGTCCCGTTGTGTCCCACGCTGTGTCCCCCGCTGTGTACGGATGTTTCCCCCGCTGTGTCCCGCTGTGTCCACAGCTGTGTCTGTGCTGTGTCCCTCTGTGTCCCCGCTATGTCCCGCTGTGTCCTGCTGTGTCCTCGCTTTGTCCCCCGCTGTGTCCACCACTGTGTCCCCCGCTGTGTCCCGCTGTGTCCCGGTCCGTCCCCCGTTGTGTCCCGCTGTGTTCCCCCCTGTGTCCCCCGCTGTGTCCCGCTGTGTCTCCACTGTGTCCCACTGTGTCCCGCTGTGTCCCCCGCTGTGTCTCTCGCTGTGTCCCACTGTTTCCCATGGTGTCCCTGTTTGTCCCCCGCTGTGTCGCCCGCTGATTCCCAGCTGTTTCCCCGCCGTGTCCCGCTGATTATCCCGCTGTGTCCCGCTGGGTCCTCCCTGTGTCCCTCGCTGTGTCCCGCTCTGTCCTCCACTGTGTCTCCCACTTTGTCCCCACTGTGTCCTGCTGTGTCTCGCTGTGTCCCGCTGTGTCCCACTCGGTGTCCCGGTGTGTCCCCAGCTGTGTACACCGCTGAGTCCCGCTGTGTCCCCAATCTGTCCCGCTGTGTCCCGTTTTGTTCCCACTGTCACCCACTGTGTCCCCTCTGTGTCCCGCTGTTTCCCCACTGTCCCCCACTGTGTCCCCGCTGTTCCCCGCTGTGACCCGCTGTGTCCCGCTGTGTCCCGGCTGTCCCCTGGAGTGTCCCCGCTGTGTCCCGTTGTGTCCCCCTGTTTCCTCGCTGTGTCCCACTGTGTATCCCACTGTGTCCAGCTGTGTTCCCGCTGTGTCGCCGCAGTGTCATCTGTGTCCCGCTGTGTCCCCCGCTCTGTCCCACTGTGTCCCGCTGTGTCCCGTTGTGTCCCCGCTGTGTCCCGCTGTGTCCCTTTGTGTCCCCCGCTGTGTCATAGCTGTGTCCTCGCTATGTCCCGCTGTGTATCCCGCTTAGTCCAGCTGTGTCCCCGCTGTCCCCTTGAGTGTACCCGCTGTGTGCCCGCTGTGTCTCAGTTTCCTGCTGTGTCCCGCAGTGTCCTCTCTGTGTACCCCTCTGTGTCCCCGCTGTGTCCACGCTGTGTCTCCGCTGTGTCCTGCTCTGTCCCACTGTGTCCTGCTGTGTCCCGCTGTCTCCTCGCTGTGTCCCGGCTGTGTCCCGCTGTCTCCTCGCTGTGTCCCGGCTGTGTCCTCCCGCTCAGTCCCGCTCTGTCCCCCGTTGTGTCCCGCTGTGTCCCCGTCTGTGTCCCCCGCTGTGAGCTGCTGTGTCCCTGCTGTGTCCCGCAATGTCTTGCTCTGTCCCCCTCTCTGTCCCTGCTGTGTCCTGCTGTGTCCTCGCTCTGTACCCGCTGTGTGCCACTGTGTCCTCGCTGTATCCCCGCTGTGGCCCGTTGTGAATCCGACTGTGACCAGCTGTGTCCCCGCTGTGTACCTGCTGTGTCCCCGCTGTGTCCCGCTGTGTCCCCCGCTGTGTCCCCGCTGTGTCCCCGATGTGTCCCGCTGTGTCCCGCTGTGTCCACGCTGTGTCCCCACTGTGTCTTGCTTTGTCCCCCGCTGTGTCCTGCTCTGTCTCCCGCTGTGTACCGCTGTGTCCCACTGTGTCCCCCGCTCTGTCCCGTTGTGTCATGCTGTGTCCTGCTGTGTCCTCGCTGTTTCCCCTGCTGTGACCCAGTGTGTCCCACTGTGTCCCACTGTGTCCCGCTCTGTCCTCGCTTTGTCCTGCTGTGTCGCCCGCTGTGTCCCCGCTTTGTCCCGCTGTGTCCCGCTGTGTACCCCTATGTCCCGCTGTGTCCTACGCTGTGTCCCACGGTGTGTCCCCCGCTGTGTCCCACGCTGTGTCCCCCGCTGTGTCTGGATGTGTCCCCCCCTGTGTCCCGCTCTGTGCACAGCTGTGTAAGTGCTGTGTCCCTCTGTGTCCCCGCTATGTCCCGCTGTGTCCTGCTGTGCCCTCGCTTTGTCCCCCATTGTGTCCACCACTGTGTCCCCCGCTGGGTCCAGCTGGGTCCCGGTCTGTCCCCCGTTGTGTCCCGCTGTGTTCCCTCCTGTGTCCCCCGTTGTGTCCCGCTGTGTCCCCACTGTGTCCCTCTGTGTCCCGCTGTGTCCCCCGCTGTGTCCCCGCTTGTCCCCGCTGTGTCCCTGTCTGTGTCCCCCGCTGTGACCTGCTGTGTCCCTGCTGTGTTCCGCAATGTCTTGCTGTGTCCCCCTCTCTGTCCCTGCTGTGTCCTGCTGTGTCCTCGCTCTGTACCCGCTGTGTCCCACTGTGTCCTCGCTGTGTCCCCGCTGTGGCCCGTTGTGATTCCGACTGTGTCCAGCTGTGTCCCCGCTGTGTACCTGCTTTGTCCCCGCTGTGTCCCGCTGTGTCCCCCGCTGTGTCCCCGCTGTGTCCCCGATGTTTCCCGCTGTGTCCTGCTGTGTCCACTCTGTGTCCCCCACTGTGTCTTGCTTTGTCCTCGGCTGTGTCCTGCTCTGTCTCCCACTGTGTCCCGCTGTGTCCCACTGTGTCCCGGGCTGTGTCCCCGCTGTGTCCCTGCTGTGTCCCGCTGTTTCCCGTGGTGTCCCGGTATGTCCCCCGTTGTGTCCCCCACTGAGTCCCCGCTGTGTCTCCGCTGTGTCCCGCTGTGTCCTCACTGTGTCCCCCGTTGTGTCCCGCTGTGTCCCCCGCTGTGTCGCCCGCTGTGTCCCCAATGTGTCCTGCTGTGTCCCGCTGTGTCCCACTCTGTCCCACGTTTTGTCCCGCTGTGTACCCGGCTGTTTCCCACGCTGTGTACCGCTGTTTCCCTGCTGTGGCCCCACTGTGTCCTTTTGTGTCCCCGCTGTGTCCCGCTGTGTCCTCCGCTGTGTCCCGCTGTGTACCCCGTTGTGTCACGCAGTGTCTCGCTGTGTTCCAATGTGTCCGCTACTGTGTCCCCGCTGTGTCCCCGCTGTGTCCCGCTGTGTCCCGCTTAGTCCCACTGTGTCCCTCTGTGTCCTCGCTGTGTCCCCGATGTGTCCCGCTGTGTATCCCGCTGTGTCCAACTGTGTCCCCGCTGTGTAGCACTGTGTTCCCCACGGATGCCCCCGCTGTGTCCAGCTGAGTCCCCGCTGTGTCCCGCTGTGTTCCCCGCTGTGTCGACCTCTGTGTTCCGTTGTGTTCACCGATGAGTCCAACTGTGTCCCCAATGTGTCCCGCTGTGTCCCGTTGTGTCCCCCTGTGTCCCTGCTGTGTACCGCTGTGTCACGCTCTGTCCCGTTCTGTCCCACTCTGTGTCGCGTTTTGTCCCCAGCTGTGTAAACCGCTTTGTCCCACGTTTTATCCCGCTGTGTCCTGCTATGTCCCGCTGTGTCCCCCGTTGTGAAACGCTGTGACCCCGCTGTGTCCAGCTGTGTCCTCGCTTTGTCCCCCGCTGTGTACCGCTGTGTCCTGGCTGTGTCCCCAGCTGTGTTTCTCTGTGTCCCGCTGTGTCCCACTGTGTCCCCGCTGTGTGCCCGCTGTGTCCCGCTGTGTCCCCGCTGTGTCACCTGCTGTGTCCCATTGTGTCCCCAGCTGTGTTCCGCTGTGTCCCTGCAGTGTCCCCGCTGTGTTCCGCTGTGTATCTCGCTGTGTCCCTCGCTGTGTCCCGCTGTGTCCTCGCTGTGTCCCATGCTTTGTAGTGCTGTGTCCCCCGCTGTGTCCCGCTGTGTCCTGCTGTGTCCCCGTTGTGTCAAGCAGTGTTCTGCTGTCTCCCTGCTGTGTCACCGCTGTGTCCCGCTGTGTACCTCGCTGTGTCCCCCGCTGTGTCCCGCAGTGTCCCCCACTGTGTTCTGCTGTGTTCCGCTGTGTCCCGTGGTGTCTTGCTTTGTCCCCCGCTATGTCCCCGGCTGAGTCCCTGCTGTGTCCCGCTGTGTCCCGCTGTGTCCAGCTGTGTCCCGCTGTGTCACTCTGTGTCCCGCTCTGTCCCCGCTGTGTCCCACTGTGTCCCACTTTGACCCGGCTGTGTCCCGCTGTGTCCCCCACTCTGTCCTTCACTGTGTCAGGCTGTGTCTCCCGCTGTGTCCGGCTGTGTCCCCCGCTGTGTCCCGCTGTGACCCCACTGTGTCCAGCTGCGCTCCCCGCTGTGTACCCGCTGTGTCCCAGCTGTGTCGCGCTGTGTCCCCGCTGTGTCCCACTGTGTCCCGCTGTGTCCCACTGTGTCCTGCTTTGTCCACGCTGTGTCCCGCTGTGTCCCCGCTGTGACCCGCTGTGTCCCGCTGTGTCGCCCGCTGTGTCCCGCTGTGTCCCCCTGTGTCCCGATGTTTCCCCCGCTGTGTCTTGCTGTGTGCCCCGCTGTGTCCCCTCGGTTTCCCGCTGTGTCCTCGCTGTGTTCCACTGTGTCCCACTGTGTTCTCGCTGTGTCCCCCGCTGTGTCCCGCTGTGTCCTCGCTGTGTTCCCTGCTGTGTAGCGCTGTGTCCCCGCTGTGTCTCCGCTGTGTCCCTCTGTGTCCTGCTGTGTCCACGATGTGTCATGCAGTGTCCTGCTGTGTCTCCGCTGTTTCCCTTTGTGTCCCCAGCTGTGTACCCCGCTGTGTCCCGCTGTGTCCTCGCTGTATTTCCCACTGTGTAGTGTGTGTCCCGCTGTGTCCCGCTGTGTCCCGCTGTGTCCCCCATGTGTCACACAGTCTCCCGCTGTGTACCCACTGTGTCCCCACTCTGTCACGCTGTATTCCACGCTGTGTCCAGCTGAGTCCCCGCTGTGTCCCGCTGTGGCCCCGTTGTGTTCCATTGTATTCACCGATGAGTCCCGCTGTGTCCTGCTGTGTCCCACGCTGTGTCCCGCTGTGTCCCCATAGTGTCCACACTGTGTTCCGCTGTGTTCCGCTGTTTCCCGTGGTGTCCTGTTTTGTCCTCCGCTATGTCCCCTGCTGTGTCCCCGCTGTGTCCCGCTCTGTCCCCAGCTGTGTCTCCATCTTTGTCCCCACTGTGTCCCGCTGTGCCACGCTGTGTTCCGCTGTGTCCCACTCTGTGTCCCGTTGTGTCCCCAGCTGTGTACACCGCTGTGTCCCGCTGTGTCCCCGCTGTGTCCCACTGTGTCCAGCTGTGTCCCGCTGTGTCCCACGCTTAGTCCCGCTGTGTCCTGCTGTGTCCCACTTTGTGCCCCGCTGTGTCCTGCTGTGACCCCGCTGTGTCCCGCTGTGTCCCAGCTCTGTCCCCGCTCTGTCCCCCGCTGTGTCCCGCTGTGCTCCCTGCTGTGTCCTCGCTGTGTATCTCCCTGTGTCCCGCTGTGTCCCCTTGTGTCCCGCTATGTCCCGCTGTGTCCCTGCTGTGTCCCCGCTGTGTCCTACTGTGTCCCCGCTGTGTCCCGCAGTGGGCCCGCTGTGTTCCACTGTGTCCCACTGAGTCCCGCTGTGTCCCTGCTGTGTCCCACTCTGTGTCCCGTTGTGTCTCCAGCTGTGTACACCGCTGTGTCCCGCTGTGTCCCCGCTGTGTCCCGCTGGGTCCCGCTGTGTCCCGCTGTGTCCCACACTTAATCCCGCTGTGTCCTGCTGTGTCCCGTTTGTCCCTCGCTGTGTCCTGCTGTGACCCTGCTGTGTCTCGCGGTGTCCCAGCTCTGTCCCATGCTGTGTCCCGCTGTGCTCCCCGCTGTGTCCCCGCTGTGTCTCTAGCTGTGTCCCGCTGTGTCCCCGCTGTGGCCCGCTGTATCCCCGCTGTGTCCTGCTGTGTCCCGCTGTGTCCCCGTTGTGTCCTACTGTGTCCCCGCTGTGTCCCGAAGTGGCCCCGCTCTGTCCCTGCTGTGTCCCCTGCTGTGTCCCCCGCAGTGTCCCCGCTGTGTCCCCCCGCTGTGTCTCTCGCTGTGTCCCGTTGTGTCCCCGCTGTGTCCCGCTGTGTCCCCGCTCTGTCCCACACTGTGTCCCGCTTTGTCCATGCTGTGTCCTGCTGTGTCCCGCTGTGTCGCGCTGTGTCCCCCTCTGTGTCCCTGCTGTGTCCCCGCTGTGTCCCGCTGTGTCCCGCTGTGTCCCGCTGTGGCCCGCTGTGTCCCGCTGTGGCCCCGGCTGTTTCCCCCGCTGTGTACCGCTGTTTCCCTGCTGTGTCCCCACTGTGTCCTTCTGTGTCTCCGCTGTGTCCCGCTGTATACTCCGCTTTGTCCCGCTGTGTACCCCGTTGTGTCACGCAGTGTCTCGCTTTGTTCCGATGTGACCGCTGCTGTGTCCCCGCTGTGTCCCCGCTGTGTCCCACTGTGTCCCTGCTGTGGCCCGATGTAGCCCCGCTGTGTCCCCGCTGTGTCCCCTTCTGTGCCCCCGCTGTGTCCCCGCTGTGTTCCACGCTGTGTCTCTCGCTGTTTCCCGCAGTGTCCGCGCTGTGTCCCTCTGTGTCCCGCTGTGTCCCCGCTGTGTCCCCGCTGTGTCCCGCTGTGTCACCGCTGTGTCCCGCTGTGTACCCACTGTGTCCCCGCTGTGGCCCCAACTGTGTCCCCCGCTGTGTCCCGCTGTATCCCGCTCTGTCCTCGCTGTGTAACCCGCTGTGTCCCGCTGTGTCCCCACTGTGTCACCCGCTATGTCCTCACTGTGTCCCGCTGTGTCCACGCTGTGTCCCGCTGTGTCCCCGCTGTGTCCCCGCTGTGTCCCCGCTGTGTCCCGCTGTGACCCGCTGTGTCCCCGCTGTGTCCCGCTGTGTCCCCGCTGTGTCCCGCTGTATACCCGCTGTGTCCCCGCTGTGTCCCCAACTGTGTCCCCCGCTGTGTCCCGCTGTATCCCGCTGTGTCCTCACTGTGTCCCCTGCTGTGTCCCGCTGTGTCCCCACTGTGTCCCCTGCTATGTCCTCGCTGTGTCCCACTGTTTCCACCGCTGTGTCCCGCTGTGTCCCGCTGTGTCCTCGCTGTGTTTCCCGCTGTGTAGCTCTGTGTCCCTCGCTGTGTCCCGCTGTGTTCGGCTGTGTCCCCGATGTGTAACACATTGTCCCGCTGTGTCCCCGCTGTGTCCCCGCTGTGTCCCACTGTGTCCCCGCTGTGGCCCGATGTAGCCCCGCTGTGTCCCCGCTGTGTACCCTTCTGTGCCCCCGCTGTGTCCCCGCTGTGTCCCACGCTGTGTCTCTCGCTGTTTCCCGCTGTGTCCGCGCTGTGTCCCTCTGTGTCCCGCTGTGTCCCCGCTGTGTCCCCGCTGTGTCCCGCTGTGTCCCGCTGTGGCCCTGCTGTGTCCCGCTGTGTCACCGCTGTGTCCCGCTGTGTACCCGCTGTGTCCCCCCTGTGTCCCCAACTGTGTCTCCCGCTGTGTCCCGCTGTATCCCGCTGTGTCCTCGCTGTGTCCCCCGCTGTGTCCCGCTGTGTCCCCACTGTGTCACCTTCTATGTCCTCGCTGTGTCCCACTGTTTCCACCGCTGTGTCCCGCTGTGTCCTGCTGTGTCCTCGCTGTGTTTCCCGCTGTGTAGCACTGTGTCCCTTGCTTCGTCCCGCTGTGTCCGGTTGTATCCCCGATGTGTCACACAGTGTCCCGCTGTGTCCCCGCTGTGTCCCCGCTGTGTCCCGCTGTGTTTCCGCTGTGTCCCGCAGTGTCCCCGCTGTGTCCTGCTGTGTCCCGCTGTGTCCCCGCTTTGTCCCACTGTGTCCCCGCTGTGTCCCGATGTAGCCCCGCTGTGTCCCCGCTGTGTCCCCTTCTGTGCCCCCGCTGTGTCCCCGCTGTGTCCCCTGCTGTGTCTCTCGCTGTGTCCCGCTGTGTCCCCGCTGTGTCCCACTGTGTCCCGCTGTGTCCCCGCTGTGTCCCGCTGTGTCCCCGCTATGTCCCGCTGTGTCCCCGCTGTGTCCCCAACTGTGTCCCCCGCTGTGTCCCGCTGTATCCCGCTGTGTCCTCACTGTGTCCCCTGATGTGTCCCGCTGTGTCCCCACTGTGTCCCCCGCTATGTCCTCGCTGTGTCCCACTGTTTCCACCGCTGTGTCCCGCTGTGTCCCGCTGTGTCCTCGCTGTGTTTCCCACTGTGTAGCTCTGTGTCCCTCGCTGTGTCCCGCTGTGTCCGGCTGTGTCCCCGATGTGTCACACAGTGTCCCGCTGTGTCCCCGCTGTGTCCCCGCTGTGTCACGCTGTATACCCCTCTGTGTCCAGCTGAGTCCCCGCTGTGTCCCGCTGTGTCCCCCGCTGTTTCCCGCTGTGTCCCCGCAGTGTCCTCACTGTGTTCCCCTGTGTTCCTCTGTGTCAGGTGGTGTCCTGCTTTGTCCCTCACTATGTCCCCCGCTTAGTCCCCGCTCTGTCCCCGCTGTGTCCCGCTGGGTCCTCCCTGTGTCCCTCGATGTGTCCCGCTCTGTCCCCCACTGTGTCTCCCGCTTTGTCCCCACTGTGTCCTGCTGTGTCCCGCTGTGTCCCGCTGTGTCCAACTCTGTGTCCCGTTGTGTCCCCAGCTGTGTACACCGCTGAGTCCCGCTGTGTCCCCAATCTGTCCCGCTGTGTCCCATTTTGTTCCCGCTGTCACCACTGTGTCCGTGCTGTGTCCCGCTGTTTCCCCACTGTGTCCCCTCTTAGTCCCGCTGTTTCCCCACTGTCCCCTGCTGTGTCCCCGCTGTGTCCCGCCTTGTATCTCTCTGTGTCAATCTCTATCCCCCCATGTGTCCTGCAATGTCCCGCTGTGTCCCCCGCTGTGTCCCGATCTGTCCCCGCTGGGTCCCCGCTGTGTCCCCGCTGTGTCCTACTGTGTCCCGCTGTGTCCCCCGCTGTGTCCCCCGCTGTCTCACTGTGTCCCCCGCTGTGTCCCGTTGTGTCCCCCGCTGGGTCCCGCTATATCCCGCTGTGTCCTCCGCTGTGTCCCGATATGTCCCTGCTTGGTCCTGCTGTGTCACAGCTGTGTCCCCACTGTGTCCCTCGCTGTGTCTCGATGTGTCCCCGTTGCTTCCCCCGCTGTGTCCCGCACTGTCCCAGCTTTGTCCCCCGCTCTGTCCCCCGCTGAGTCCCACTGTGTCCTCTGCTGTGTCCGAGCTGTGTCCTCGTTGTGTCCCCGCTCTGTCCTGCTCTGTATCGTGCTGTGTCCAGCTGTGTCCCCGCTGTGTCCCGATGTGTTCCCCGCTTTGTCCCCCGCTGTGTCCCCCACTGTGTCCCCCGCTGTGTCGAAGATGTGTCCTGCTGTGTCCCTGCTGTGTCCCGCTGTGTCCTGCTGTGTCTCCACTGTGTCCTTGCTGTGTTCCCCACATTGTCCCAGTGTGTCCCGTTGTGTCCCCGCTGTGTCCCACTGTGTCCCCGCTCTGTCCCCGCTGTGTCCCCGCTGTGTCCCATGCTGTGTCCCGCTGTGTCCCTCTATGTGTCTCGCAGTGTCCCGCTTTGTCCCGCTCTGTCGCGCGCTGTGTGCCTCGCTGTATCCCGCTTTGTCCCGCGCTGTGTCTCGCAGTGTGCCGCTGTTTCCTCGCTTTGTCCCCCGCAGTGTCCCGCTGTGTCTCCGCTGTGTCCCCTGTGTCCCCGCTGTGTCCCGCTGTGTCCCCGCTGTGTCCCCGCTGTGTCCCCGCTGTGTCCCCGCTGTGTCCCACGCTGTGTCCCGCTGTGTCCCCCTATGTGTCTCGCAGTGTCCCGCTTTGTCCCGCTGTGTCTCCCGCTGTGTCTCCCGCTGTGTCCCACTGTGTCCCCCGCTGTGTCTCGCAGTGTGCCGCTGTTTCCTCGCTCTGTCCCCGGCTGTGTCCCGTCGTGTCTCCGCTGTGTCCCCCGCTGTGTCCCGCTGTGTCCCACTGTGTCCCGCTGTGTCCCCTGTATCCCCGCTGTGTCCGGCTGTGTCCCGCTGTGTCCCGCTGTGTCCCACTGTGTCCTCGCTGTGACCCCGCTGTGTCCCCGATGTGTCCCGCTGTGTCCCGCTGTTTCCCCCGATGTGTCCCGCTGTGTCCCGCTGTGTCCCCGCTGTGTCCTGCTGTGTCCCCGCTGTGTTCCCGTTGTGTCCCGCTGTGTCCCGTTGTGTCTCGCTGTGTCCTCGATGTGTCCCCCGCTCTGTCCCGCTCTGTCCGCCGCTGTGTCCCCCGCTGTGTCTCACTGTGTCCCCCGCTGTGTCCCGCTGTGTCCCCCGCTGTGTCCCGCTGTGTCCTGCAGTATCCCCCGCTGTGTCCCGATGTGTCCCCGCTTGGTCCTGCTGTGTCACAGCTGTGTCCCCACTGTGTCCCTGGCTGTGTCTCGATTTGTCCCCGCTGTTTCCCCCGCTGTTTCCCTTAGTGTCCCCGCTGTGTTCCCCGCTCTGTCCCCCGCTGGGTCCCACTGTGTCCTCTGATGTGTCCCGCTGTTTCCCATGCTGTGTCCCGCTGTGTCCCCTGTGTCCCCGCTGTGTCCCGCTGTGTCCATTGTGTCCCCCACTGTGTCCCCCGCTGTGTCCCGATGTGTCCCCTCTGTGTCCCCCACTGTGTACCGCTGGGTCCCCGCTGTGTCCCGCTGTGTCCCACGCTGTGTCCCGCTCTGTCCCCGCTGTGTCGAAGATGTGTCCTGCTGTGTCCCCGCTGTGTCCCGCTGTGTCCCGCTGTGTCTCCGCTGTGTCCCACTGTGTCCTTGCTGTGTTCCCCACATTGTCCCGGTGTGTCCCGTTGTGTCCCCGCTGTGTCCCACTGTGTCCCCGCTCTGTCCCCGCTGTGTCCCCGCTGTGTCCCATGCTGTGTCCCGCTGTGTCCCTCTATGTGTCTCGCAGTGTCCCGCTTTGTCCCGCTCTGTCGCGCGCTGTGTGCCTCGCTGTATCCCGCTTTGTCCCGCGCTGTGTCTCGCAGTGTGCCGCTGTTTCCTCGCTCTGTCCTCCGCAGTGTCCCGCTGTGTCTCCGCTGTGTCCCCTGTGTCCCCGCTGTGTCCCGCTGTGTCCCCGCTGTGTCCCCGCTGTGTCCCCGCTTTGTCCCACGCTGTGTCCCGCTGTGTCCCCCTATGTGTCTCGCAGTGTCCCGCTTTGTCCCGCTATGTCTCCCGCTGTGTCTCCCGCTGTGTCCCACTGTGTCCCCGGCTGTGTTTAACAATGTGCCGCTGTTTCCTCGCTCTGTCCCCGGCTGTGTCCCATCGTGTCTCTGCTGTGTCCCCGGCTGTGTCCCGCTGTGTCCCGCTGTGTCCCGCTGTGTCCCATGTATCCCCGCTGTGTCCGGCTGTGTCCCGCTGTGTCCCGCTGTGTCCCACTGTGTCCTTGCTGTGTCCCCGCTGTGTCCCGCCATGTATCCCGCTGTGTCAAGTTGTGTCCCCCGATGTGTCCCGCTGTGTCCCGCTGTGTCCCCGGCTGTGTCCCGCTGTGTCCCCGCTGTGTTCCCGTTGTGTCCCGCTGTGTCCCGCTGTGTCTCGCTGTGTCCGCGATGTGTCCCCCGCTCTGTCCTGCTCTGTCCGCCGCTGTGTCCCTCGCTGTGTCTCACTGTGTCCTCCACTGTGTCCCGCTGTGTCCCCCGCTGTGTCCCGCTGTGTCCTGCAGTGTCCCCGCTTGGTCCTGCTGTGTCACAGCTGTGTCCCCACTGTGTCCCTGGCTGTGTCTCGATTTGTCCCCGCTGTTTCCCCCGCTGTGTCCCGATGTGTCCCCGCTGTGTTCCCCGCTCTGTCCCCCGCTGGGTCCCACTGTGTCCTTGGATGTGTCCCGCTGTTTCCCACGCTGTGTCCCGCTGTGTCCCGCTGTGTCCCCTGTGTCCCCGCTGTGTCCCGCTGTGTCTTGATGTGTCCCGCTGTGTCCCGCTCTGTCCTAGCTGTGTCCCCGCTTTGTCCCGCCATGTATCCCGCTGTATCAAGCTGTGTCCCTTGATGTGTCCCGGTGTGTCCCCCGCTGTGTTCCGCTGTGTCCCCGCTGTGTCCCGCTGTGTCTCGCTGTGTCCTCGTTGTGTCCCCCTCTGTGTCCCGCTCTGTCCGCTGCTGTGTCCCCCGCTGTGTCCCACTGTGTCCCCCATTGTGTCCCGCTGTGTCCCCCGCTGTGTCCCGCTGTGTCCGCTGTGTCCACCGCTGTGTCCCACTGGGTCTCCACTGTGTCCCACAGTGTCCTCGCTGTGTCCCCCTCAGTGGCCCACTGTGTCCCCACTGTGTCCCCCGCTGTGTGCGGCTGTGTCCCCGCTCTGTCCCCCGCTCTGTCCCCTGCTGGATCCCGCTGTGTCCTCAGCTGTGTTCCCTCTGTGTCACCCGCTGTGTCCCGCTGGGTCCCTGCTGTGTCCTGCTGTGTCCCACGCTGTGGCCCGCTCTGTAACCCGTTGTGTCCCGCTGTGTCCCGCTGTGTCCCCGCTGTGTCCACGTTGTCTCAAGCTGTGACCCCCTTTGTGTCTCGCTGTATCCTGCTGTGTCCCCCGCTTTGTACCCTGCTGTGTCCCGCTGTGTCCCGCTATGTCCTGCTGTGTCCATGCTGTGTTCCGCTTTGTCCCGCTGTTTCCCGCTGTGTCCTGGCTGTGTCCCCGACAAGGTCCCGCTGTGTCCCGCTGTGTCCCCACTGTGTCACCGCTGTGTCCCGCTGTGTCCCCACTGTGTCCCCCGCTGTGTCCCCGCGGTGTCCCGCTGTGTCCTCGCTGTGTTCCACTGTGTCCCGCTGTGTTCTCGCTGTGTCCCCCGCTATGTCCTGCTGTGTCCTCGCTGTGTTCCGCTGTGTCCCACTGTGTATTCGCTGTGTCCCCCGCTGTGTCCCGCTGTGTCCTCCCTGTGTTCCCCGCTGTGTAGCACTCTGTCCCCCGCTGTGTCCCTCTGTGTCCCGCAGTGTCTTTGCTGTGTCCCCCGCTGTGTCCCCTTTTGTGTCCCCGCTGTGTCTCCGCTGTGTCCCGCTGTGTCCTGCTGTGTCCACAATGTGTCACGCAGTGTCCTGCTGGGTCTCCGCTGTTTCCCTTTGTGTCCCCAGCTGTGTACCCGGCTGTGTCCCGCTGTGTCCTCGCTGTGTTTCCTGCTGTGTAGCGCTGTGTCCCCAGGTGTGTCCCGCTGTGTCCCACTGTGTCCCGCTGTGTCTCCCATATGTCACACAGTGTCCCGCTCTGTCCCCCATGTGTCCCCGCTCTGTCAGGCTGTATACCACGCTGTGTGCAGCTGAGTCCCCGCTGTGTCCCGCTGTGTCCCCCGCTGTGTCCCCCGCTGTTTTCCGTTGTGTTCACCGATGAGTCCCGCTGTGTCCTGCTGTGTCCCCCGCTGTTTCCCGCTGTGTCCCCACAGTGTCCCCACTGTGTTCCGCTGTGTTCCGCTGTTTCCCGTGGTGTCCTGCTTTGTCCTCGGCTATATCCCCCACTGAGTCCCCGCTGTGTCCCCGCTGTGTCCCGGTCTGTCCCCCGCTGTGTTTCCCGCTTTGTCCCCACTGTGTCCCGCTGGGTCCCACTGTGTCCCGCTGGGTCCCACTCTGTGTCCCGTTGTGTCCCCAGCTCTGTACACCGCTGTGTCCCGCTGTGTCCCCGGTGTGTCCCGCTGTGTCCCGCTGTGTCCCACGCTTAGTCACGCTGTGTCCTGCTGTGTCCCACTGTGTCCCCCGCTGTGTCCCGCTGTGTTCCGCTGTGTCCCGCTGTGTCCCCTGTGTCCCAGCTGTGTACCGCTCTGTCCCCGCTCTGTCCCACGCTGGATCCCGCGGTGTCCTCAGCTGTGTCCCGCTGTGTCCCATGCTGTGTCCCGCTGTGTCCCCTCTGTGTCCCCCGCTGTTTCCCGCTGGGTCCCTGCTGTGACCCGCTCTGTCCCATTCTGTGTCCCGCTCTGTCCCCCGCTGTGTCCCGCTGTGTCCCGCTGTGTCCCCGCTGTGTCTCCGTTGTCTCCCCCTGTGACCCCCGTTGTGTCCCGCTGTGTCCCGCTGTGTCCCCCGCTTTGTTCCCCTCTGTGTCCCGCTGTGACCCGTTGTGTCTCGCTGTGTTCTCTCTGTGTCCCCCGCTGTGTCCCCCGCTCTGTCCCCCGCTATGTCCAACTGTGTCCCCCGCTGTTTCCCCCGCTGTGTCCCGCTGTGTCACCAGCGGTGTCCCCGCTGTGTCCCACTGTGTCCCGCTGTGTCCCTCTGTGTCCCGGCTGTGTCCCACTGTGTACCCCGCTGTGTCCTGTTCTGTCCCCGCTGTGTCCCGCTGTGTCCCGCTGTGTCACCACTGTGTCCCCCGCTGTGTTCTTCTGTGTCCCCCGCTGTGTCACACAGTGTGCCGCTGTGTGCTCACTGTGTCCCCCGTTGTGTCCCGCTGTGTCCCGCTGTGTCCCGCTGTGTCCCCTGTTTTCCCGATGTGTCCCGCTGTGTCCCCGCTCTGTCCCCCGTTCTGTCCCACGCTGGATCCAGCGGTGTCCTCAGCTGTGTCCCGCTGTGTCCCCTCGGTGTCCCCTGCTGTGTCCGCTGGGTCCCTGCTGTGTCCATCTCTGTCCCACGCTGTGTCCCGCTCTGTCCCCCGCTGTGTCCTGCTGTGTCCCGCTGTGTCCCCGCTGTTTCCCCGTTGTCTCCCGCTGTGACCACTGTTGTGTCCCGCTGTGTCCCGCTGTGTCTCCCGCTTTGTTCCCCGCTGTGTCCCGCTGTGTCCCGCTATGTCCCGTTGTGTCCCGCTGTGTCCTCTCTGTGTCGCCTCCTGTGTCCCCCGCTGTGTCCACCGCTGTGTCCCACTGTGTCCCCCGCTGTGTCCCCTGCTGTGTCACACTGTGTCACCAGCGGTGTCCCCGCTGTGTCCCACTCTGTCCCGCTGTGTCCCTCTGTGTCCCGGCTGTGTCCACTGTGTCCCCTGCTGTGTCCCGCTGTGTCCCCGCTGTGTCCCACAATGTGTACCGCTGTGTCACTCTATGTGTCTCGCAGTGTCCCTCTTTGTCTCGCTCTGTCCCCCGCTGTGTGCCCTGCTCTATCCCGCTTTGTCCCCCGCTGTGTCTCGCAGTGTGCCGCTGTTTTCTCGCTCTGTCTCCGCTGTGTCCCGTTGTGTCCCGCTGTGTCCCCTGTGTCCCCGCTGTGTCCCGCTGTGTCCCGATGTGTCCCGCTGTGTCCCGCTGTGTCCCGCTGTGTCCCGCTGTGTCCCACACTGTGTCCCGATATGTCCCCGGTGTGTCCTGCTGTGTCACAGCTGTGTCCCCGCTGTGTCCCTCGCTGTGTCTCGATGTGTCCCCGCTGTTTCTCCCGCTGTGTACCGCAGTGTCCCCGCTGTGTCCCCCGCTCTATCCCCCGCTGGGTCCCACTGTATCCTCTGCTGTGTCCCGCTGTGTATTTCGCTGTGTCCCGCTGCGTCCTCGCTGTGTCCCTCTGTGTCCCCCGCTGTGTCCCGCTGTGTCCCCCGCTGTGTCCCGCTGTGTCCCGCTGTGACTCCGCTGTGTCCCACTTTGTCCTTGCTGTGTCCCCCGCAGTGTCCCGGTGTGTCCCGCTGTGCTCCCCGCTGTGTCCCCGCTGTGTCCCGCTGTGTCCCGGCTGTCTCCCCGCTGTGTCCCGCTGTGTCCCCCTATGTGTCTCGCAGTGTCCCGATTGTCCCGCTCTGTCCCCCGCTATGTCCCCCGCTGTTTCCCGCTATGTCCCCCGCTGTGTCTCGCAGTGTGCCGCTGTTTCCTCGCTCTGTCCCCCGCTGTGTCCCGCTGTGTCTCCGCTGTGTCCCTGGCTGTGTCTCGATGTGTCCCCGCTGTTTCCCCCCCTGTGTCCCGCAGTGTCCCCGCTGTGTTCCCCGCTCTGTCCCGCGCTGGGTCACACTGTGTCCTCTGCTGTTTCCCGCTGTTTCCCACGCTGTGTCCCGCTGTGTCCCGCTGTGTCCCCTGTGTCCCCGCTGTGTCCCGCTGTGTCTTGATGTGTCCCGCTGTGTCCCGCTCTGTCCTAGCTGTGTCCCCGCTTTGTCCCGCCATGTATCCCGCTGTATCAAGCTGTGTCCCTTGATGTGTCCCGGTGTGTCCCCCGCTGTGTTCCGCTGTGTCCCCGCTGTGTCCCTGCTGTGTCCCGCTGTGTCTCGCTGTGTCCTCGTTGTGTCCCCCTCTGTGTCCCGCTCTGTCTGCTGCTGTGTCCCCCGCTGTGTCCCACTGTGTCCCCCATTGTGTCCCGCTGTGTCCCCCGCTGTGTCCCGCTGTGTCCGCTGTGTCCACCGCTGTGTCCCGATGTGTCCCCGCTGTGTCCCACTGTGTCACAGCTGTGTCCCCGCTATGTCCCTTGCTGTGTCTCGATGGGTCCCCGCTGTTTCCCCCACTGTGTCCTTCAGTGTCCCCGCTGGGTCCCCCGCTGTGTCCCACTGTGTCCCGCTGTGTCCTGCTGTGTCCCGCTGTGTCCCCCTCGGTGTCCAGTTGTATCCTCTGTGTCCTCGCTGTATCCCCCACTGTGTCGGGCTGGGTCCCCAGCCGTGTCCCCTGCTTGTCCCGCTGTGTCCCGCTATGTCCGGCTGTGTGCCACTCTGTGTTCCGCTGTGTCCCTGTTCTGTCCCGCTGTGTCCCGCTGTGTTCCCCGCTGTTTACCCGCTGTGTTTCTTGCTGTGTCCCGCTGTGTCACCGCTGTGTCCCGCTGTGTCCCGCTGTGTCCCCGCTGTGTCCCACGCTGTGTCCTGCTGTGTCCCCCCTGTGTCCTGCTGTTTCCCTGCTGTCCGTCTTTGTGACCCTGCTGTACCCCGCTATGTTCCCCAGTGTGTCCCACGCTGTGTCCCGCTGTGTCACCTCTGTGTCCCCCGCTGTGTCCCACTGGGTCTCCACTGTGTCCCACTGTGTCCTCGCTGTGTCCCCCTCAGTGGCCCACTGTGTCCCCACTGTGTCCCCCGCTGTGTGCGGCTGTGTCCCCGCTCTGTCCCCCGCTCTGTCCCCTGCTGGATCCCGCTGTGTCCTCAGCTGTGTTCCCTCTGTGTCACCCGCTGTGTCCCGCTGTGTCCTCGCTGTGTAGCGTTGTGTCCCCCACTGTACCCCGCTGTGTCCCGCTGTGTCCCGCTGTGTCCCCGATGTGTCACGCTGTGTCTCCGCTGTGTCCCGCTGTGTCCCGCTCTGTCCACGATGTGTCCCGCAGTGTCCCTCTGTGTCCCCGCTGTGTCCCCGCTATGTCCTGCTGTGTCCCCCACTCTGTCCCCCGCTATGTTCCCTTGTGTTAACTGATGAGTCCCGCTGTGTCCCGCTGTGTCCCCCGCGGTGTCCCCAAAGTGTCCCCACTGTGTTCCGCTGTGTTCTGCTGTATCCAGTGGTATCCTGCTTTGTCCCCCGCTGTGTCCCCCGCTGTGTCCTCCTTGTGTCCCACTGTGTCCTCCTTGTGTCCCCCGCTGTGTCCCGCTCTGTCCCCCACTGTGTCTCCCGCTTTGTCCCCGCTGTGTCCCGCTGTGTCCCGCTGTGTCCCACTCTGTGTTCCGTTGTGTCCCCAGCTGTGTCCTACGCTGTGTGCCACTGTGTCCTCACAGTGTCCCTGCTGTGTCCCCCCTGTGTCCCGCTCTGTCCTCGCTGTTTTCCCTGGTGTGTCCCGCTGTGTCCCCCGCGGTGTCCCCGCGGTGTCCCGCTGTGTCCTCGCTGTGTCCCGTTGTGTCCCACTGTGTTCTTGCTGTGTCCCCACTGTGTCCTGCTGTGTCCCCGCTGTGTCCCGCTATGTTCTCCGCTGTGTCCCCTGTGTCCCCTGCTGTGGTGTCTCGCTGTGTCCTCGCTGTGTCCTCACTGTGTCCCCGATGTGTACCGCTGTGTATCCCGCTGTTTCCAACTGTGTCCTCACAGTGTCCCGCTGTGTTCCCCACTGATTCCCCCGCTGTGGCCCCCGCTGTGTCCCGCTGTGTCCAGCTGTGGCCCCGCTGTGTCCCGATGTGTCTCCGCTGTGACCCCTGTGCCCCGCTGTATCCCGTTGTGTCATCGATGTGTCCCCACTGTGTCCTGCTGTGTCCCTGCTGTGTTTCGTTGTGTCACCCGCTGTGTCCTCCACTGTGTCCCCCGCTGTGTCCCGCTGTGTCCTGCTGTGTCCCTCTGTGTCCGCTGCTGTGTCCCCGCTGTGCTCCCGCTGTGTTCCGCTGTGTCCTGCTGTGTCCCGTAGTGTCCCACTGTGTCCTTGCTCTGTCCCCGCTATGTCCCGCTGTGTATCTCGCTGCGTCCAGCTTTGTCCCCGCTGTGTCCCGATGTGTTCCCCGCTGTGTCCCCCACTGTTTCCCCCGCTGTTGCCCCCGGTGTGTCACAGCTGTGTCCCGCTGTGTCCCTGCTGTGTCCCCACTGTGTCATGCTGGGTCCCCACTGTGTCCCGCTGTGTTCTCTGCTTTGTTCCCTGTTTCCCCCACTGTGTCCCGCTGTGCTCCGCTATGTCCTGCTGTGTCCGCTGTTGTGTCCCCGCTGTGTCCCCGCTGTGTCCCACTGTGTCCCGTTTTGTCCGCTGTGTCCCGCTGTGTCTTCGCTGTGTCCTCGCTGTGTCCCCGCTGTGTCCCGCTGTGTATCCCGCTGTGTCCAACTGTGTCCCCGTTGTGTCCCGCTGTGTTCCCCACTCTTTCCCGCGTTGTGTCCCCGGCTGTGTCCCCGTTGTGTCCCGCTGTGTTCCCCACTCTTTCCCGCGTTGTGTCCCCCGCTGTGTCCCGCTGTGTCCCGCTGTTTTTCCCTGTGTCCCCCGCTGTGTCCCCGCTGTGTCCCACATCTCCCGCTGTGTCCCGTTGTGTCCTCGCTGTGTCCCCCGCTGTGTCCCGCTGTGTCCCGCTTTGTCCCCTGTGTCCCCGCTGTGTCCAGCTGTGTCCGGATGTATCCCGCTGTGTCCCGCTGTGTCCTCACTGTGTCCCAGCTGTGTCCCGCTGTGTCCCCCGCTGTGTCCCCCACTGTGTCCCGCTGTGTCCCGCTTTGTCCCGCTGTGTCCCCTTTGTCCCTGCTGTGTTCCACTGTGTCCTGATGTGTCCCGCTGTGTCCCGGTGTGTCCTCGCTGTGTCCCAGCTGTGTCCTGCCATGTATCCGGCTGTGTCAAGCTTTGTCCCCCGATGTGTCCCGCTGTGTCCCCCTGTGTTCCGCGTTGTGTCCTGCTGTGTCCCGCTGTGTCCACCGCTGTGTCCTGATGTGTCCCGGCTGTGTCCTACTGTGTCCCAACTGTATCACCGCTGTGTCCCCTGCTGTGTCCAGATGTGTCCCTGCTGTGCCCCGCTGTGTCCCCGCTGTGTCCACGCTGTGTCCTGCTGTGTCCCGCTGTGTCTCGCTGGGTCCCCCGCTGTGTCCCGCTGTGTCCCCCGCTGAATCCCGCTGTGTCCTCCACTGTGTCCAGCTGTTTCCTGCTGTGTCCCGCTGTGTCCCCTTTGTCCCTGCTCTGTCCCGCTGTGTCCTGATGTGTCCCACTGTGTCCCGCTGTGTCCTCGCTGTGTCCCCGCTGTGTCCCTCGGTGTATCCTGATGTGTCAAGCTGTGTCCCCCGATGTGTCCCGCTGTGTCCCGATGTGTCCCCACTCTGTCCCCCGCTGTCTCGCTGTGTCCCCCGCTGATTTCCGCTGTGTCCCACGCTGTGTCCCGCTGTGTGCCGCTGTGTCCCGCTGTGTCCCCCGCTGTGTACCGATGTGTCCCCCTGTGTCCTGCTGTGTCCTCGCTGTGTCCCCGGTGTGTCCCGCTGTGTCCCCCGCTGTGTCTCCATGTGTCCCGCTGTATCCCCTTTGTCCCGGCTGTGTCCCGCTGTGTCCTGATGTGTCCTGCTGTGTCCCGCTGTGTCCTCGCTGTGTCCCAGCTGTGTCCCGCCGTGTATCCCTCTGTGTCAAGCTGTGTCCCCCGATGTGTCCCGCTGTGTCCCCATGTGTTCCTCGCTGTGTCCCGCTGTGTCCACCACTGTATCCCGATATGTCCCAGCTGTGTCCTGCTGTGTCCCAACTGTATCCCCGCTGTGTCCCCCGCTGTGTCCCGATGTGTCCCCAGGGGTGTCCCTGCTGTGTCCCGATCTGTCCCACTGTGTCCCGCTGTGTCCTACTGTGTCCTCACTGTGTACCCCGCTGTGTCCCCATTTTGTCCACGCTGTATCCCGCTGTGTCCCTGTGTTCTCTCTGTGTCCCCTGATGTGTCCCCGTTGTGTCCCCCTGTATTCCGCTGTGTCCCGCAGTGTCCTCCCTGTGTCCAACACTGTGTCCCGCTATGTCCCCGCAGTGTCCCCAGATATGTCACGCTGTGTCCCACTCTGTGTCCCGCTGTGTCCTGCTGTTTCCCCCACTGTGTCCCGAAGTTTCCCTGCTGTGTCCCCCGCTGTGTCCTCGCTGTGTCCCGCTATGTCACCTCTGTCCCCGCTGTGTCCCGCTGCGTCCCCGCTGAGTCCCCGCTGTGTCCTCGCTGTGTCCCGCTGTGTCCCCCGCTGTGTCCCCTGCTGTGTCCCGCTGTGTCCCGCTGTGTCCCGCTATGTCCCCTGTGTCCCCGCTGTGTCCCGCTGTGTTCCGATGTGTCCCGCTGTGTCCCGCTATGTCACCTCTGTCCCCGCTGTGTCCCGCTGTGTCCACGCTGAGTCCCCGCTGTGTCCTCGCTGTGTCCAGCTGTGTCCCCCGCTGTGTCCCCTGCTGTGTCCCGCTGTGTCCCGCTATGTCCCCTGTGTCCCCGCTGTGTCCCGCTGTGTTCCGATGTGTCCCGCTGTGTCCCGCTGTGTCCTCACTCTGTCCCTGCTGTGTCCCGCCGTGTATCCCGCTGTGTCAAGCTGTGTCCCCACTGTGTCCCCCGCTGTGTCTCGCTGTGTCCCCCGCTGTGTCCTGCTGTGTCCCCCACTGTATCCAGCTGTGTGCCACTGTGTCTCCCGCTGTGACCCGATGTGTCCCCGCTGTGTCTCCCGCTGTGTACCGATGTGTCCCCGCTGTGTCCCGCTGTGTCCTCGCTGTGTCCCCGCTGTGTCCGGCTGTGTATCCTGCTGTGTCCAGCTGTGTCCCCAGTGTGTCCCGCTGTGTTCCCCGCTGTGTCCCCCACTGTGACGCCGCTGTGTCCCCCGCTGTTTCCCCGCTGTATCCCGCTGTGTCCCCGCTGTATCCCGCTGTGTCCCCGCTGTGTCCCCACTGTGTTCTGATTTGTCCCCGCTGTGTCCCGCTTTGTATTCCACTGTGTCCAACTGTGTCCCTGCTGTGTCCAGCTGTGTTCCCCACTGTTCCCCCAGCTGTGTCCCACGCTGTGTCCCCGCTTTGTCCAGCTGTGTCCCCACCGTGTCCCTGCTGTGTCTCGCTGTGTCCCTCGCTGTGACCCCGCTGTGTCCCTAATGTGTCCCGCTGTGATCCGTTGTGTCCACGCTGTCCCCCGCTGTGTCCCTCTGTGCCGGCTGTGATCCGCTGTGTCCCTGCTGTCCCGCACTGTGTCCCGCTGTGTCCCCGCTGTCCCCTGTAGTGTCCCCGCTTTTTCCCTGCTGTGTCGCGCTGTGTCCCGCTTTGTCCAGCTGTGTCCCCGCTGTGTCCCCGCTATGTCCCCTCTGTGTCCCCGATGTGTCCCGCTGTGTTCCCTGCTGTGTCCAGATATGTCCCATCTGTGTCCCGCTGTGTCCCGCTGTGTCCCCGCTGTGTGCCCGCTGTGTCCTCGCTGTGTCCCTCTGTGTTCCCCGCTGTGTCCCCGCTGTGTCCCGCTTTGTCCTCGATGTGTCCCCCTCAGTGTCCCGCTATTTCCCGCTGTATCCCCGCTGTGTCCCTGCTGTGTCCCGCTGTGTCCCCACTGTGTCCCCGCTGTGTCCCCTCTGTGACCCGCTGTGTCCCGCTGTGTCACATGTGTCCCCGCTCTGTCCCGCTGTGTCCGGATGTGTCCTGCTGTGTCCCGCTTTGTCCTCCCTGTGTCCCCCCTGTGTCCCTCCGTGTATCCCGCTGTGTCAAGCTGTGTCCCACGATGTGTCCCGCTGTGTCCCGATTTGTCCGTGCTGTGTCTCCCGCTGTGTCTCGCTATGTCCCCCGCTGTGTCCTGCTGTGTCCCACGCTGTGTCCCGCTGTGTGCCGCTGTGTCCCTCTGTGTTCCCCGCCGTGTACTGATGTGTCCCCGGTGTGTCCTGCTGTGTCCCCCACTGTGTCCCGATGTGTCCCCGCAGTGTCCCAATGTGTCCCGTGGTGTCTCGCTGTGTCCTCGCTGTGTCCCCGCTCTGTCCCTCCGTGTATCCCCCTTTGTCAAGCTGTGTCCCCCGATGTGTCCCGCTGTGTCCTGATATGTCCCAACTGTGTCCCCAGGTTTGTCTGTGTCCCCTGCTGAGTCCCGCTGTGTCCCAAGCTGTGTCCCGCTGTGTCCCCGCTGTGTGCCCGCTGTGTCCTCGCTGTGTCCCTCTGTGTTCCCCGCTGTGTCCCCGCTGTGTCCCGCTTTGTCCTCGATGTGTCCCCCTCAGTGTCCCGCTATGTCCCGCTGTATCCCCGTTGTGTCCCTGCTGTGTCCCGCTGTGTCCCCACTGTGTCCCCGCTGTGTCCCCTCTGTGACCCGCTGTGTCCCGCTGTGTCACATGTGTCCCCGCTCTGTCCCGCTGTGTCCGGATGTGTCCTGCTGTGTCCCGCTTTGTCCTCCCTGTGTCCCCCCTGTGTCCCTCCGTGTATCCCGCTGTGTCAAGCTGTGTCCCACGATGTGTCCCGCTGTGTCCCGATTTGTCCGTGCTGTGTCTCCCGCTGTGTCTCGCTATGTCCCCCGCTGTGTCCTGCTGTGTCCCACGCTGTGTCCCGCTGTGTGCCGCTGTGTCCCTCTGTGTTCCCCGCCGTGTACCGATGTGTCCCCGGTGTGTCCTGCTGTGTCCCCCACTGTGTCCCGATGTGTCCCCGCAGTGTCCCGCTATGTCTCACTCTGTCACCGCTGTGTCCCGCTGTGTCCTGCTGTGTCCCCTGTGACACCGCTGTGTCCCGCTGTGTCCCAATGTGTCCCGTGGTGTCTCGCTGTGTCCTCGCTGTGTCCCCGCTCTGTCCCTCCGTGTATCCCCCTTTGTCAAGCTGTGTCCCCCGATGTGTCCCGCTGTGTCCTGATATGTCCCAACTGTGTCCCCAGGTTTGTCTCGCTGTGTCCCCCGCTGTGTCCTGCTGTGTCCCAAGCTGTGTCCCGCTGTGTGCCGCTGTGTCCCTCTGTGTTCCCCGTCGTGTACCGATGTGTCCCCGGTGTGTCCTGCTGTGTCCCCCACTGTGTCCCGATGTGTCCCCGCAGTGTCCCGCTATGTCTCGCTGTGTCCCCGCTGTGTCCCGCTGTGTCCTGCTGTGTCCCCTGTGACACCGCTGTGTCCCGCTGTGTCCCAATGTGTCCCGCGGTGTCTCGCTGTGTCCTCGCTGTGTCCCCGCTCTGTCCCTCCGTGTATCCCCCTTTGTCAAGCTGTGTCCCCCGCTGTGTCCCGCTGTGTCCTGATATGTCCCAACTGTGTCCCCAGGTTTGTCTCGCTGTGTCCCCTGCTGAGTCCCGCTGTGTCCCAAGCCGTGTCACGCTGTGTGCCGCTGTGTCCCGCTGTGTCCCCAGCTGTGTACCGATGTGTCCCCGCTGTGTCCTGCTTTGTCCCACGCTGTGACACGATGTGTCCCCGCTGTGTCCGGCTGTGTCCCGCTGTGTCCCCCGCTGTGTCCCGATGTGTCCCAGCTGTGTCCCGCTGTGTCCCGCTGTGTCCCCCATTATGTCACGCTGTGTCCCGCTGTTTCCCCGCTGTGTCCCTGCTGTGTCCCCTCTGTGTCCTGCTGTGTCCCCGCTGTGTCCCCGCTTTGACCCCGCTGTGTCCCACTGTGTCCCGCTGTGTCCCACTATGTCCGCTGTGTCCCCGCTGTGTCCCGCTGAGTCCCGATGTGTCCCGCTGTGTCCCGCTGTGTCTAGCTGTGTCCCCGCTCTGTCCCCCGCAGTGTCTCGCTGTGTCCCCCGCTGTGTCCCACTGTGTCCCGCTTTGTCCCACTGTGTCCTTGCTGTGTCCCCGCAGTGTCCCGCTGTGTCCCACTGTGTCCTCGCTGTGTCCCCTCTGTCCCCGCTGTGTCCCCCCTGTGTCCCCCGCTGTGTCCCGCTGTGTCCTAGCTGTGTGCCCGCTGTGTCCCGCCGTGTATCCCACTGTGTCAAGCTCTGTCCCCTGATGTGTCCCGCTGTGTCCCCCGCTGTGTCCCGCTGTGTACCCGCTGTGTCACCGCTGTGTCCCGCTGTGTCCCGCTGTGTCTCGCTGTGTCCCCCGCTGTGTAACGCTGTGTCCCCCGCTGGATCCCACTGTGTCCTTGGCTCTGTCACGCTGTGTCCCATGCTGTGTCCCACTGTGTCCTCGCTGTGTCCCGCTGTGTGCCCCGCTGTGTAGCGCTGTGTCCCCCGCTGTGTCCCGCTTTGTCCCGCTGTGTCCTCACTGTGTCCCACGCTGTGTCCCCCGCTGTTTCCCCGCTGTGTCTCTGCTGTGTCCCGCTGTGTCCCGCTGTTTCCAGCTGTGTCCTCGCTGTGTCCCCCGGTGTGTCCCCGGCTGTGTCCCCGCTGTGTCTCCGCTGTATCCCGCTCTGTCCCCCCCTGTGTTCCCCTCTGTGTTCCGTTGTGTTCACCGATGAGTCCCGCTGTGATCCCCGCTGTGTCCCGCTGCGTCCCCGCAGTGTACCCACTGTGTTCCGCTGTGTTCCGCTGTGTCCCGTGGTGTCCTGCTTTGTCCCCCGCTATGTCCCCCGCTGAGTCCCCGCTGTGTCCCCGCTGTGTCCTGCTGGGTCCTCCCTGTGTCCCCCGCATTGTCCCGCTCTGTCCCCCGC
Source organism: Dipodomys merriami (assembly GCF_024711535.1). Lineage (NCBI taxonomy): Eukaryota > Metazoa > Chordata > Mammalia > Rodentia > Heteromyidae > Dipodomys > Dipodomys merriami. The sequence continues at coordinate 21,256 of NW_027202521.1, read as the reverse complement.
TGTGTCTCCCGATTTGTCCCCATTGTGTCCCGCTGTGTCCCGCAGTGTCCCGCTGTGTCCCACTCTGTGTCCCGTTGTGTCCCCAGTTGTGTACACCGCTGTGTCCCGCTGTGTCGTGCAATGTCCCGCTGTGTCCCCCGCTGTGTCCCGCTGTGACCCCGCTGTGTCCCGCTGTGTCCCAGCTGTGTCCCCGATATGTCCCCCGCTGTGTCCCGCTGTGCTCCCCGCTGTGTCCCCGCTGTGTCTCTCGCTGTGTCCCACTGTCCCCGCTGTGTCCCGCTGTGTCCCGCTGTGTTCTCGCTGTGTCCCCGCTGTGTCCCGCTGTGTCCCGCTGTGTAACCGCTGTGTCCCACTGTGTCCCGCTGTGTCACTGCTGTGTCCCCGCTGTGTCGCGTTGTGACCCGCTGTGTCCCCGCTTTGTCCCGCTGTTTCCCCGCTGTGTCCCCAACTGTGTCCCCACCTATGTCCCATTGGATCCCGCTGTGTCTTCGCTGTGTCCCCCGCTGTGTCCCGCTGTGTCCCAACTGTGTCCCCCGCTATGTCCTCGCTGTGTCCTACTCTTTCCCCCGCTGTGTCCCGCTGTGTCCTGCTGTGTCCTCGCTATGTTTCCTGCTGTGTAGCGCTGTGACCCCCGCTGTGACCAGCTGTGTCCGGCTGTGTCCCCGATGTGTCACACAGTGTCCCGATGTGTCCCGCTGTGTCCTGATATGTCCCAACTGTGTCCCCCGCTGTGTCTCGCTGTGTCCCCTGCTGAGTCCCGCTGTGTCCCACGCTGTGTCCCGCTGTGTGCCGCTGTGTCCCGCTGTGTCCCGCTGTGTCCCGCTGTGTCCCCGATGTGTCACGCAGTGTCCTGCTGTGTCCCCACTGTGTCCCCGCTGTGTCACGCTGGATACCCCGCTGTGTCCAGCTGAGTCCCCGCTGTGTCCCGCTGTGTCCCCCGCTGTGTCCCCGCAGTGTCTCCACTGTGTTCCGCTGTGTCCCGTGGTGTTCTGCTTTGTCCCCCACTATGTGCCCCGCTGAGTCCCCGATCTGTCCCCGCTATGTCCCGCCTGGACCTCCCTGTGTCCCCCGCTGTATCCCACTCTGTCCCCCACTGTGTCTCCCGCTTTGTCGCCACTGTGTCCCGATGTGTTCCGCTGTGTCCCGCTTTGTCCCATTCTGTGTCCTGTTGTGTTCCCAGCTGTGTACACCGCTGAGTTCCGCTGTGTCCCTGCTGTGTCCCGCTGTGTCCCGCTGTGTCCCGCTGTGTCCCCCGCTTTGTCCCGCTGTGTCCTACTATGTCCCGCTGTGTCCCCCGCTTTGTCCCGTTGTGACCCCGCTGTCACACGCTCTGTCCCAGCTGTGTCCCCTCTATGTCCCCCGCTGTGTCCCACTGTGCTCCCCGCTGTGTCCCCGCTGTGTCTCTCACTGTGTCCCACTGTGTCCCCGATGTGTCACACAGTATCCCGCTGTGTACCCGCTGTGTCCCCGCTCTGTCACGCTGTATACCCTGCTGTGTCCAGCTGAGTCCCCAGCTGTGTCCCGCTGTGTCCCACGCCGTGTCCCCCTATGTCCCGCTGTGACCCCCACTGTGTCCCGCTGTTTCCCCGCTGTATCCCCCGCTGTCTCCCCGCTGTGTCCCACTGTGTCCCGCTGTGTCCCGCTTTGTCCTCGATGTGTCCCCCTCAGTGTCCTGCTATGTCCCGCTGTGTCCCCGCTGTGTCCCGCTGTGTCCCTGCTGTGTCCCCGCTGTGACCCGCTTTGTCACCCTCTGTGTCCCCCGCTGTGTCCCGCTGTGTCCCATGTGTCCTCGCTCTGTCCCGCTGTGTCCCGATGTGTCCCGCTGTGTCCCGCTGTTTCCTCGCTGTGTCCCCGCTGTGTCCCTCTGAGTATCCCGCTGTGTAAAGCTGTGTCCCACGATGTGTCCCGCTGTGTCCCGATTTGTCCCTGCTGTGTCTCCCGCTGTGTCTCGCTATGTCCCCCGCTGTGTCCTGCTGTGTCCCACGCTGTGTCCTGCTGTGTCCCGCTGTGTTCCCCGCCGTGTACCGATGTGTCCCCGGTGTGTCCTGCTGTGTCCCGCTGTGTCCTCGCTGTGTCCTCCGCTGTGTCCCCCGCTGTGTCTCCGCTGTGTTCCCGATGTGTCCCGATGTGTCCTCGCTGTGTCCCCCGCTGTGTCCCGATGTGTCCCCCGCTGTATCCCGCTGTGTCCCACTGTGTCCCCCGCTCTGTCCCTCTGTGTCCCGCTGTGTTCCGCTGTGTATCCCGCTGTGTCCAGCTGTGTTCCACCTGTGTCGCCCCTGTGTCGTCTGTGTCCTGCTGTGACCCTGCTGTGTCCCCGATGTGTCCCACTATGTCCCGTTTTGTCCCTGCTGTCACCCACTCTGCCCCGCTGTATCCCGCTGTGTCCGCGATGTCCCCCCGCTTGTCCCGCTGTGTCCCGCTGTGACCTGCCCTGTCCCTGTTGTCCCCTGATGTGTCCTGCTGTGTCCCCGCTGTCCCCTGGAGTGTCCCCGCTGTGTCCCGCTGTGTTTCCGCCCAGTCCCCGCTGTGTACCACTGTGTCCCGCTGTGTCCCAAGCTGTTTTCCCTGCTTTGTGCCCTGCTGTGTCCCCGCTGTGTCCCTCTGTGTCCCCGCTGTATCCTGCTGTGTCCCCGCTGTGTCCCCACTGTGTCCTTCTGTGTCCCCGCTGTGTCCCGCTGTGTACTCCGCTGTGTCCCGCTGTGTCCCCCGCTGTGGCCCGCTGTGTCTCGCTGTGTCCCACTGTGTCCCCGCTGTGTCCTCGCTGTGTCCCCAGCTGTGTCACTCTGTGTCCCGGGCTGTCTCCCCTCTGTGTCCCCGATGTTTCCCGCTGTTTCCCGCTGTGTCCTCGCTGTGTCCCCCGCTGTGTCCCGCTGTGTCCCCAACTTTGTTCCCGCTGTTTCCCTGCTGTGTCCCCAACTTTGTTCCCGCTGTTTCCCTGCTGTGTCCCGGTGTGTCCCACTGTTTCCCTTGGTGTCCCGGTTTATCCCCGGCTGTGTCCCCCGCTGAGTCCCCGCTGTGTCGCGGCTGTGTCCCTCTGTGTCGCGCTGTGTCCCCCGCTGTGTCCCGCTGAGTACCCTGCTATGTCCTGCTGTGTCCTTGCTGTGTCCCGCTGTGTCTCGCTGTGTCCTCTCTGTGTAACCGCTTGTCTCGATGTTTATCACGCTGTGCCCAGCTGTGTCCCCGCTGTGTCCCCGCTGTGTCCCCTCTGTGTGCGATGTTTCCCCGCTGTCCCCCGCTGTGTCCCCGCTGTGTCCCGCTGTGTCCCGCTGTGACCTGCTGTCCCCCGCTGTGTCCCACTGTGTCCCCGCTGTCCCATGGAGTGTCCCCGCTGTGTCCCCGCTGTGTCTCGCTGTGTCCTGCTGTGTCCCGCTGTGTCCCCCGCTGTGTCCCCACTGTGTTCCGCAGTGTCACCCTGTGTCCTGCTTTGTCCCCACTATGTCCCCGCTGTGTCCCCACTTTGATCCGCTGTGTCCCCGCTATATCCCCGATGTTTTGTGCTGTGTCCTCACTGTGTCCCCAGCTGTTTCCCGCTGTGTCCTCAGCTGTGTCACGCTGTGTCCCCCGCAGTGTCCCGCTGTGTCCCGCTGTGTCCCGCTGTGTCCCCCGCTCTGTCCCGCTGTGTCCCGCTGTGTCCTGCTGTGTGCTCGCTTTGTCCCCGCTGTGTCCCGCTGTGTATCCAGCTGTGTCCAGCTGTGTTCCCGCTTTGTCGTGGCTGTGTCGTCTGTGTCCATCTGTGTCCCCCGCTGTGTCCCGCTGTGTCCCATTGTGTCCCGCTGTGTCCCCTCTGTCCCCCTTTGTGTCTCCGCTGTGTCCCGCGGTGTCCCCGCTGTCCCTCGCTGTATCCCTGCTGTATCCCGCTGTGTCAAGCTGTGTCCTGCTGTGTACCCTCTGTCCCCCGCTGTGTCCCGCTGTGTCCCGGGCTGTGTCCCCGCTGTGTCCCCGATGTGTCCCGCTGTGTCCCGCTGTGTCCTCGCTGTGTTCCCCGTTGTGTCCCGCTGTTTCCTCACTGTGTCCCCGCTGTATCCCCGCTGTGTCCCGCTGTGTCCCGCTGTGTCCCCACTGTGTCCTGCTGTGTCCTCGCTGTGTCCCCCGTTGGGTCCCTGCTGTGTCCCCAGCTGTGTCCCGCTGTGACCCCGCTGTGTCACGCTGTGTCTCCCGCTGTGTCCCGTTGTTTCCGCTGTGTCCCGCTGTGTCCCCCACTCTGTCCCTCTGTGTCCTGCTGTGTCCCGCTGTGCACTCGCTGTGTCCCCGCTTTGTCCCGCTGTGTATCACGCTGAGTCCAGATGAGTTCCCGCTGTGTCGCCGCTGTGTCCCGCTGTGTCCTCGCTGTGTAGCGTTGTGTCCCCCACTGTACCCCGCTGTGTCCCGCTGTGTCCCGCTGTGTCCCCGATGTGTCACGCTGTGTCTCCGCTGTGTCCCGCTGTGTCCCGCTCTGTCCACGATGTGTCCCGCAGTGTCCCTCTGTGTCCCCGCTGTGTCCCCGCTATGTCCTGCTGTGTCCCCCACTCTGTCCCCCGCTATGTTCCCTTGTGTTAACTGATGAGTCCCGCTGTGTCCCGCTGTGTCCCCCGCGGTGTCCCCAAAGTGTCCCCACTGTGTTCCGCTGTGTTCTGCTGTATCCAGTGGTATCCTGCTTTGTCCCCCGCTGTGTCCCCCGCTGTGTCCTCCTTGTGTCCCACTGTGTCCTCCTTGTGTCCCCCGCTGTGTCCCGCTCTGTCCCCCACTGTGTCTCCCGCTTTGTCCCCGCTGTGTCCCGCTGTGTCCCGCTGTGTCCCACTCTGTGTTCCGTTGTGTCCCCAGCTGTGTCCTACGCTGTGTGCCACTGTGTCCTCACAGTGTCCCTGCTGTGTCCCCCCTGTGTCCCGCTCTGTCCTCGCTGTTTTCCCTGGTGTGTCCCGCTGTGTCCCCCGCGGTGTCCCCGCGGTGTCCCGCTGTGTCCTCGCTGTGTCCCGTTGTGTCCCACTGTGTTCTTGCTGTGTCCCCACTGTGTCCTGCTGTGTCCCCGCTGTGTCCCGCTATGTTCTCCGCTGTGTCCCCTGTGTCCCCTGCTGTGGTGTCTCGCTGTGTCCTCGCTGTGTCCTCACTGTGTCCCCGATGTGTACCGCTGTGTATCCCGCTGTTTCCAACTGTGTCCTCACAGTGTCCCGCTGTGTTCCCCACTGATTCCCCCGCTGTGGCCCCCGCTGTGTCCCGCTGTGTCCAGCTGTGGCCCCGCTGTGTCCCGATGTGTCTCCGCTGTGACCCCTGTGCCCCGCTGTATCCCGTTGTGTCATCGATGTGTCCCCACTGTGTCCTGCTGTGTCCCTGCTGTGTTTCGTTGTGTCACCCGCTGTGTCCTCCACTGTGTCCCCCGCTGTGTCCCGCTGTGTCCTGCTGTGTCCCTCTGTGTCCACTGCTGTGTCCCCGCTGTGCTCCCGCTGTGTTCCGCTGTGTCCTGCTGTGTCCCGTAGTGTCCCACTGTGTCCTTGCTCTGTCCCCGCTATGTCCCGCTGTGTATCTCGCTGCGTCCAGCTTTGTCCCCGCTGTGTCCCGATGTGTTCCCCGCTGTGTCCCCCACTGTTTCCCCCGCTGTTGCCCCCGGTGTGTCACAGCTGTGTCCCGCTGTGTCCCTGCTGTGTCCCCACTGTGTCATGCTGGGTCCCCACTGTGTCCCGCTGTGTTCTCTGCTTTGTTCCGTTTCCCCCACTGTGTCCCGCTGTGCTCCGCTATGTCCTGCTGTGTCCGCTGTTGTGTCCCCGCTGTGTCCCCGCTGTGTCCCACTGTGTCCCGTTTTGTCCGCTGTGTCCCGCTGTGTCTTCGCTGTGTCCTCGCTGTGTCCCCGCTGTGTCCCGCTGTGTATCCCGCTGTGTCCAACTGTGTCCCCGTTGTGTCCCGCTGTGTTCCCCACTCTTTCCCGCGTTGTGTCCCCGGCTGTGTCCCCGTTGTGTCCCGCTGTGTTCCCCACTCTTTCCCGCGTTGTGTCCCCCGCTGTGTCCCGCTGTGTCCCGCTGTTTTTCCCTGTGTCCCCCGCTGTGTCCCCGCTGTGTCCCACATCTCCCGCTGTGTCCCGTTGTGTCCTCGCTGTGTCCCCCGCTGTGTCCCGCTGTGTCCCGCTTTGTCCCCTGTGTCCCCGCTGTGTCCAGCTGTGTCCGGATGTATCCCGCTGTGTCCCGCTGTGTCCTCACTGTGTCCCAGCTGTGTCCCGCTGTGTCCCCCGCTGTGTCCCCCACTGTGTCCCGCTGTGTCCCGCTTTGTCCCGCTGTGTCCCCTTTGTCCCTGCTGTGTTCCACTGTGTCCTGATGTGTCCCGCTGTGTCCCGGTGTGTCCTCGCTGTGTCCCAGCTGTGTCCTGCCATGTATCCGGCTGTGTCAAGCTTTGTCCCCCGATGTGTCCCGCTGTGTCCCCCTGTGTTCCGCGTTGTGTCCTGCTGTGTCCCGCTGTGTCCACCGCTGTGTCCTGATGTGTCCCGGCTGTGTCCTACTGTGTCCCAACTGTATCACCGCTGTGTCCCCTGCTGTGTCCAGATGTGTCCCTGCTGTGCCCCGCTGTGTCCCCGCTGTGTCCACGCTGTGTCCTGCTGTGTCCCGCTGTGTCTCGCTGGGTCCCCCGCTGTGTCCCGCTGTGTCCCCCGCTGAATCCCGCTGTGTCCTCCACTGTGTCCAGCTGTTTCCTGCTGTGTCCCGCTGTGTCCCCTTTGTCCCTGCTCTGTCCCGCTGTGTCCTGATGTGTCCCACTGTGTCCCGCTGTGTCCTCGCTGTGTCCCCGCTGTGTCCCTCGGTGTATCCTGATGTGTCAAGCTGTGTCCCCCGATGTGTCCCGCTGTGTCCCGATGTGTCCCCACTCTGTCCCCCGCTGTCTCGCTGTGTCCCCCGCTGATTTCCGCTGTGTCCCACGCTGTGTCCCGCTGTGTGCCGCTGTGTCCCGCTGTGTCCCCCGCTGTGTACCGATGTGTCCCCCTGTGTCCTGCTGTGTCCTCGCTGTGTCCCCGGTGTGTCCCGCTGTGTCCCCCGCTGTGTCTCCATGTGTCCCGCTGTATCCCCTTTGTCCCGGCTGTGTCCCGCTGTGTCCTGATGTGTCCTGCTGTGTCCCGCTGTGTCCTCGCTGTGTCCCAGCTGTGTCCCGCCGTGTATCCCTCTGTGTCAAGCTGTGTCCCCCGATGTGTCCCGCTGTGTCCCCATGTGTTCCTCGCTGTGTCCCGCTGTGTCCACCACTGTATCCCGATATGTCCCAGCTGTGTCCTGCTGTGTCCCAACTGTATCCCCGCTGTGTCCCCCGCTGTGTCCCGATGTGTCCCCAGGGGTGTCCCTGCTGTGTCCCGATCTGTCCCACTGTGTCCCGCTGTGTCCTACTGTGTCCTCACTGTGTACCCCGCTGTGTCCCCATTTTGTCCACGCTGTATCCCGCTGTGTCCCTGTGTTCTCTCTGTGTCCCCTGATGTGTCCCCGTTGTGTCCCCCTGTATTCCGCTGTGTCCCGCAGTGTCCTCCCTGTGTCCAACACTGTGTCCCGCTATGTCCCCGCAGTGTCCCCAGATATGTCACTCTGTGTCCCACTCTGTGTCCCGCTGTGTCCTGCTGTTTCCCCCACTGTGTCCCGAAGTTTCCCTGCTGTGTCCCCCGCTGTGTCCTCGCTGTGTCCCGCTATGTCACCTCTGTCCCCGCTGTGTCCCGCTGTGTCCCCGCTGAGTCCCCGCTGTGTCCTCGCTGTGTCCCGCTGTGTCCCCCGCTGTGTCCCCTGCTGTGTCCCGCTGTGTCCCGCTGTGTCCCGCTATGTCCCCTGTGTCCCCGCTGTGTCCCGCTGTGTTCCGATGTGTCCTGCTGTGTCCCGCTATGTCACCTCTGTCCCCGCTGTGTCCCGCTGTGTCCACGCTGAGTCCCCGCTGTGTCCTCGCTGTGTCCAGCTGTGTCCCCCGCTGTGTCCCCTGCTGTGTCCCGCTGTGTCCCGCTATGTCCCCTGTGTCCCCGCTGTGTCCCGCTGTGTTCCGATGTGTCCCGCTGTGTCCCGCTGTGTCCTCACTCTGTCCCTGCTGTGTCCCGCCGTGTATCCCGCTGTGTCAAGCTGTGTCCCCGCTGTGTCCCCCGCTGTGTCTTGCTGTGTCCCCCGCTGTGTCCTGCTGTGTTCCACCTGTGTCGCCCCTGTGTCGTCTGTGTCCTGCTGTGACCCTGCTGTGTCCCCGATGTGTCCCACTATGTCCCGTTTTGTCCCTGCTGTCACCCACTCTGCCCCGCTGTATCCCGCTGTGTCCGCGATGTCCCCCCGCTTGTCCCGCTGTGTCCCGCTGTGACCTGCCCTGTCCCTGTTGTCCCCTGATGTGTCCTGCTGTGTCCCCGCTGTCCCCTGGAGTGTCCCCGCTGTGTCCCGCTGTGTTTCCGCCCAGTCCCCGCTGTGTACCACTGTGTCCCGCTGTGTCCCAAGCTGTTTTCCCTGCTTTGTGCCCTGCTGTGTCCCCGCTGTGTCCCTCTGTGTCCCCGCTGTATCCTGCTGTGTCCCCGCTGTGTCCCCACTGTGTCCTTCTGTGTCCCCGCTGTGTCCCGCTGTGTACTCCGCTGTGTCCCGCTGTGTCCCCCGCTGTGGCCCGCTGTGTCTCGCTGTGTCCCACTGTGTCCCCGCTGTGTCCTCGCTGTGTCCCCAGCTGTGTCACTCTGTGTCCCGGGCTGTCTCCCCGCTGTGTCCCCGATGTTTCCCGCTGTTTCCCGCTGTGTCCTCGCTGTGTCCCCCGCTGTGTCCCGCTGTGTCCCCAACTTTGTTCCCGCTGTTTCCCTGCTGTGTCCCCAACTTTGTTCCCGCTGTTTCCCTGCTGTGTCCCGGTGTGTCCCACTGTTTCCCTTGGTGTCCCGGTTTATCCCCGGCTGTGTCCCCCGCTGAGTCCCCGCTGTGTCGCGGCTGTGTCCCTCTGTGTCGCGCTGTGTCCCCCGCTGTGTCCCGCTGAGTACCCTGCTATGTCCTGCTGTGTCCTTGCTGTGTCCCGCTGTGTCTCGCTGTGTCCTCTCTGTGTAACCGCTTGTCTCGATGTTTATCACGCTGTGCCCAGCTGTGTCCCCGCTGTGTCCCCGCTGTGTCCCCTCTGTGTGCGATGTTTCCCCGCTGTCCCCCGCTGTGTCCCCGCTGTGTCCCGCTGTGTCCCGCTGTGACCTGCTGTCCCCCGCTGTGTCCCACTGTGTCCCCGCTGTCCCATGGAGTGTCCCCGCTGTGTCCCCGCTGTGTCTCGCTGTGTCCTGCTGTGTCCCGCTGTGTCCCCCGCTGTGTCCCCACTGTGTTCCGCAGTGTCACCCTGTGTCCTGCTTTGTCCCCACTATGTCCCCGCTGTGTCCCCACTTTGATCCGCTGTGTCCCCGCTATATCCCCGATGTTTTGTGCTGTGTCCTCACTGTGTCCCCAGCTGTTTCCCGCTGTGTCCTCAGCTGTGTCACGCTGTGTCCCCCGCAGTGTCCCGCTGTGTCCCGCTGTGTCCCGCTGTGTCCCCCGCTCTGTCCCGCTGTGTCCCGCTGTGTCCTGCTGTGTGCTCGCTTTGTCCCCGCTGTGTCCCGCTGTGTATCCAGCTGTGTCCAGCTGTGTTCCCGCTTTGTCGTGGCTGTGTCGTCTGTGTCCATCTGTGTCCCCCGCTGTGTCCCGCTGTGTCCCATTGTGTCCCGCTGTGTCCCCTCTGTCCCCCTTTGTGTCTCCGCTGTGTCCCGCGGTGTCCCCGCTGTCCCTCGCTGTATCCCTGCTGTATCCCGCTGTGTCAAGCTGTGTCCTGCTGTGTACCCTCTGTCCCCCGCTGTGTCCCGCTGTGTCCCGGGCTGTGTCCCCGCTGTGTCCCCGATGTGTCCCGCTGTGTCCCGCTGTGTCCTCGCTGTGTTCCCCGTTGTGTCCCGCTGTTTCCTCACTGTGTCCCCGCTGTATCCCCGCTGTGTCCCGCTGTGTCCCGCTGTGTCCCCACTGTGTCCTGCTGTGTCCTCGCTGTGTCCCCCGTTGGGTCCCTGCTGTGTCCCCAGCTGTGTCCCGCTGTGACCCCGCTGTGTCACGCTGTGTCTCCCGCTGTGTCCCGTTGTTTCCGCTGTGTCCCGCTGTGTCCCCCACTCTGTCCCTCTGTGTCCTGCTGTGTCCCGCTGTGCACTCGCTGTGTCCCCGCTTTGTCCCGCTGTGTATCACGCTGAGTCCAGATGAGTTCCCGCTGTGTCGCCGCTGTGTCCCGCTGTGTCCTCGCTGTGTAGCGTTGTGTCCCCCACTGTACCCCGCTGTGTCCCGCTGTGTCCCGCTGTGTCCCCGATGTGTCACGCTGTGTCTCCGCTGTGTCCCGCTGTGTCCCGCTCTGTCCACGATGTGTCCCGCAGTGTCCCTCTGTGTCCCCGCTGTGTCCCCGCTATGTCCTGCTGTGTCCCCCACTCTGTCCCCCGCTATGTTCCCTTGTGTTAACTGATGAGTCCCGCTGTGTCCCGCTGTGTCCCCCGCGGTGTCCCCAAAGTGTCCCCACTGTGTTCCGCTGTGTTCTGCTGTATCCAGTGGTATCCTGCTTTGTCCCCCGCTGTGTCCCCCGCTGTGTCCTCCTTGTGTCCCACTGTGTCCTCCTTGTGTCCCCCGCTGTGTCCCGCTCTGTCCCCCACTGTGTCTCCCGCTTTGTCCCCGCTGTGTCCCGCTGTGTCCCGCTGTGTCCCACTCTGTGTTCCGTTGTGTCCCCAGCTGTGTCCTACGCTGTGTGCCACTGTGTCCTCACAGTGTCCCTGCTGTGTCCCCCCTGTGTCCCGCTCTGTCCTCGCTGTTTTCCCTGGTGTGTCCCGCTGTGTCCCCCGCGGTGTCCCCGCGGTGTCCCGCTGTGTCCTCGCTGTGTCCCGTTGTGTCCCACTGTGTTCTTGCTGTGTCCCCACTGTGTCCTGCTGTGTCCCCGCTGTGTCCCTCTATGTTCTCCGCTGTGTCCCCTGTGTCCCCTGCTGTGGTGTCTCGCTGTGTCCTCGCTGTGTCCTCACTGTGTCCCCGATGTGTACCGCTGTGTATCCCGCTGTTTCCAACTGTGTCCTCACAGTGTCCCGCTGTGTTCCCCACTGATTCCCCCGCTGTGGCCCCCGCTGTGTCCCGCTGTGTCCAGCTGTGGCCCCGCTGTGTCCCGATGTGTCTCCGCTGTGACCCCTGTGCCCCGCTGTATCCCGTTGTGTCATCGATGTGTCCCCACTGTGTCCTGCTGTGTCCCTGCTGTGTTTCGTTGTGTCACCCGCTGTGTCCTCCACTGTGTCCCCCGCTGTGTCCCGCTGTGTCCTGCTGTGTCCCTCTGTGTCCGCTGCTGTGTCCCCGCTGTGCTCCCGCTGTGTTCCGCTGTGTCCTGCTGTGTCCCGTAGTGTCCCACTGTGTCCTTGCTCTGTCCCCGCTATGTCCCGCTGTGTATCTCGCTGCGTCCAGCTTTGTCCCCGCTGTGTCCCGATGTGTTCCCCGCTGTGTCCCCCACTGTTTCCCCCGCTGTTGCCCCCGGTGTGTCACAGCTGTGTCCCGCTGTGTCCCTGCTGTGTCCCCACTGTGTCATGCTGGGTCCCCACTGTGTCCCGCTGTGTTCTCTGCTTTGTTCCGTTTCCCCCACTGTGTCCCGCTGTGCTCCGCTATGTCCTGCTGTGTCCGCTGTTGTGTCCCCGCTGTGTCCCCGCTGTGTCCCACTGTGTCCCGTTTTGTCCGCTGTGTCCCGCTGTGTCTTCGCTGTGTCCTCGCTGTGTCCCCGCTGTGTCCCGCTGTGTATCCCGCTGTGTCCAACTGTGTCCCCGTTGTGTCCCGCTGTGTTCCCCACTCTTTCCCGCGTTGTGTCCCCGGCTGTGTCCCCGTTGTGTCCCGCTGTGTTCCCCACTCTTTCCCGCGTTGTGTCCCCCGCTGTGTCCCGCTGTGTCCCGCTGTTTTTCCCTGTGTCCCCCGCTGTGTCCCCGCTGTGTCCCACATCTCCCGCTGTGTCCCGTTGTGTCCTCGCTGTGTCCCCCGCTGTGTCCCGCTGTGTCCCGCTTTGTCCCCTGTGTCCCCGCTGTGTCCAGCTGTGTCCGGATGTATCCCGCTGTGTCCCGCTGTGTCCTCACTGTGTCCCAGCTGTGTCCCGCTGTGTCCCCCGCTGTGTCCCCCACTGTGTCCCGCTGTGTCCCGCTTTGTCCCGCTGTGTCCCCTTTGTCCCTGCTGTGTTCCACTGTGTCCTGATGTGTCCCGCTGTGTCCCGGTGTGTCCTCGCTGTGTCCCAGCTGTGTCCTGCCATGTATCCGGCTGTGTCAAGCTTTGTCCCCCGATGTGTCCCGCTGTGTCCCCCTGTGTTCCGCGTTGTGTCCTGCTGTGTCCCGCTGTGTCCACCGCTGTGTCCTGATGTGTCCCGGCTGTGTCCTACTGTGTCCCAACTGTATCACCGCTGTGTCCCCTGCTGTGTCCAGATGTGTCCCTGCTGTGCCCCGCTGTGTCCCCGCTGTGTCCACGCTGTGTCCTGCTGTGTCCCGCTGTGTCTCGCTGGGTCCCCCGCTGTGTCCCGCTGTGTCCCCCGCTGAATCCCGCTGTGTCCTCCACTGTGTCCAGCTGTTTCCTGCTGTGTCCCGCTGTGTCCCCGCAGTGTCCCCAGATATGTCACGCTGTGTCCCACTCTGTGTCCCGCTGTGTCCTGCTGTTTCCCCCACTGTGTCCCGAAGTTTCCCTGCTGTGTCCCCCGCTGTGTCCTCGCTGTGTCCCGCTATGTCACCTCTGTCCCCGCTGTGTCCCGCTGTGTCCCCGCTGAGTCCCCGCTGTGTCCTCGCTGTGTCCCGCTGTGTCCCCCGCTGTGTCCCCTGCTGTGTCCCGCTGTGTCCCGCTGTGTCCCGCTATGTCCCCTGTGTCCCCGCTGTGTCCCGCTGTGTTCCGATGTGTCCCGCTGTGTCCCGCTATGTCACCTCTGTCCCCGCTGTGTCCCGCTGTGTCCACGCTGAGTCCCCGCTGTGTCCTCGCTGTGTCCAGCTGTGTCCCCCGCTGTGTCCCCTGCTGTGTCCCGCTGTGTCCCGCTATGTCCCCTGTGTCCCCGCTGTGTCCCGCTGTGTTCCGATGTGTCCCGCTGTGTCCCGCTGTGTCCTCACTCTGTCCCTGCTGTGTCCCGCCGTGTATCCCGCTGTGTCAAGCTGTGTCCCCGCTGTGTCCCCCGCTGTGTCTCGCTGTGTCCCCCGCTGTGTCCTGCTGTGTCCCCCACTGTATCCAGCTGTGTGCCACTGTGTCTCCCGCTGTGACCCGATGTGTCCCCGCTGTGTCTCCCGCTGTGTACCGATGTGTCCCCGCTGTGTCCCGCTGTGTCCTCGCTGTGTCCCCGCTGTGTCCGGCTGTGTATCCTGCTGTGTCCAGCTGTGTCCCCAGTGTGTCCCGCTGTGTTCCCCGCTGTGTCCCCCACTGTGACGCCGCTGTGTCCCCCGCTGTTTCCCCGCTGTATCCCGCTGTGTCCCCGCTGTATCCCGCTGTGTCCCCGCTGTGTCCCCACTGTGTTCTGATTTGTCCCCGCTGTGTCCCGCTTTGTATTCCACTGTGTCCAACTGTGTCCCTGCTGTGTCCAGCTGTGTTCCCCACTGTTCCCCCAGCTGTGTCCCACGCTGTGTCCCTCGCTGTGACCCCGCTGTGTCCCTAATGTGTCCCGCTGTGATCCGTTGTGTCCACGCTGTCCCCCGCTGTGTCCCTCTGTGCCGGCTGTGATCCGCTGTGTCCCTGCTGTCCCGCACTGTGTCCCGCTGTGTCCCCGCTGTCCCCTGTAGTGTCCCCGCTTTTTCCCTGCTGTGTCGCGCTGTGTCCCGCTTTGTCCAGCTGTGTCCCCGCTGTGTCCCCGCTATGTCCCCTCTGTGTCCCCGATGTGTCCCGCTGTGTTCCCTGCTGTGTCCAGATATGTCCCATCTGTGTCCCGCTGTGTCCCGCTGTGTCCCCGCTGTGTGCCCGCTGTGTCCTCGCTGTGTCCCTCTGTGTTCCCCGCTGTGTCCCCGCTGTGTCCCGCTTTGTCCTCGATGTGTCCCCCTCAGTGTCCCGCTATTTCCCGCTGTATCCCCGCTGTGTCCCTGCTGTGTCCCGCTGTGTCCCCACTGTGTCCCCGCTGTGTCCCCTCTGTGACCCGCTGTGTCCCGCTGTGTCACATGTGTCCCCGCTCTGTCCCGCTGTGTCCGGATGTGTCCTGCTGTGTCCCGCTTTGTCCTCCCTGTGTCCCCCCTGTGTCCCTCCGTGTATCCCGCTGTGTCAAGCTGTGTCCCACGATGTGTCCCGCTGTGTCCCGATTTGTCCGTGCTGTGTCTCCCGCTGTGTCTCGCTATGTCCCCCGCTGTGTCCTGCTGTGTCCCACGCTGTGTCCCGCTGTGTGCCGCTGTGTCCCTCTGTGTTCCCCGCCGTGTACTGATGTGTCCCCGGTGTGTCCTGCTGTGTCCCCCACTGTGTCCCGATGTGTCCCCGCAGTGTCCCAATGTGTCCCGTGGTGTCTCGCTGTGTCCTCGCTGTGTCCCCGCTCTGTCCCTCCGTGTATCCCCCTTTGTCAAGCTGTGTCCCCCGATGTGTCCCGCTGTGTCCTGATATGTCCCAACTGTGTCCCCAGGTTTGTCTGTGTCCCCTGCTGAGTCCCGCTGTGTCCCAAGCTGTGTCCCGCTGTGTCCCCGCTGTGTGCCCGCTGTGTCCTCGCTGTGTCCCTCTGTGTTCCCCGCTGTGTCCCCGCTGTGTCCCGCTTTGTCCTCGATGTGTCCCCCTCAGTGTCCCGCTATGTCCCGCTGTATCCCCGTTGTGTCCCTGCTGTGTCCCGCTGTGTCCCCACTGTGTCCCCGCTGTGTCCCCTCTGTGACCCGCTGTGTCCCGCTGTGTCACATGTGTCCCCGCTCTGTCCCGCTGTGTCCGGATGTGTCCTGCTGTGTCCCGCTTTGTCCTCCCTGTGTCCCCCCTGTGTCCCTCCGTGTATCCCGCTGTGTCAAGCTGTGTCCCACGATGTGTCCCGCTGTGTCCCGATTTGTCCGTGCTGTGTCTCCCGCTGTGTCTCGCTATGTCCCCCGCTGTGTCCTGCTGTGTCCCACGCTGTGTCCCGCTGTGTGCCGCTGTGTCCCTCTGTGTTCCCCGCCGTGTACCGATGTGTCCCCGGTGTGTCCTGCTGTGTCCCCCACTGTGTCCCGATGTGTCCCCGCAGTGTCCCGCTATGTCTCACTCTGTCACCGCTGTGTCCCGCTGTGTCCTGCTGTGTCCCCTGTGACACCGCTGTGTCCCGCTGTGTCCCAATGTGTCCCGTGGTGTCTCGCTGTGTCCTCGCTGTGTCCCCGCTCTGTCCCTCCGTGTATCCCCCTTTGTCAAGCTGTGTCCCCCGATGTGTCCCGCTGTGTCCTGATATGTCCCAACTGTGTCCCCAGGTTTGTCTCGCTGTGTCCCCCGCTGTGTCCTGCTGTGTCCCAAGCTGTGTCCCGCTGTGTGCCGCTGTGTCCCTCTGTGTTCCCCGTCGTGTACCGATGTGTCCCCGGTGTGTCCTGCTGTGTCCCCCACTGTGTCCCGATGTGTCCCCGCAGTGTCCCGCTATGTCTCGCTGTGTCCCCGCTGTGTCCCGCTGTGTCCTGCTGTGTCCCCTGTGACACCGCTGTGTCCCGCTGTGTCCCAATGTGTCCCGCGGTGTCTCGCTGTGTCCTCGCTGTGTCCCCGCTCTGTCCCTCCGTGTATCCCCCTTTGTCAAGCTGTGTCCCCCGCTGTGTCCCGCTGTGTCCTGATATGTCCCAACTGTGTCCCCAGGTTTGTCTCGCTGTGTCCCCTGCTGAGTCCCGCTGTGTCCCAAGCCGTGTCCCGCTGTGTGCCGCTGTGTCCCGCTGTGTCCCCAGCTGTGTACCGATGTGTCCCCGCTGTGTCCTGCTTTGTCCCACGCTGTGACACGATGTGTCCCCGCTGTGTCCGGCTGTGTCCCGCTGTGTCCCCCGCTGTGTCCCGATGTGTCCCAGCTGTGTCCCGCTGTGTCCCGCTGTGTCCCCCATTATGTCACGCTGTGTCCCGCTGTTTCCCCGCTGTGTCCCTGCTGTGTCCCCTCTGTGTCCTGCTGTGTCCCCGCTGTGTCCCCGCTTTGACCCCGCTGTGTCCCACTGTGTCCCGCTGTGTCCCACTATGTCCGCTGTGTCCCCGCTGTGTCCCGCTGAGTCCCGATGTGTCCCGCTGTGTCCCGCTGTGTCTAGCTGTGTCCCCGCTCTGTCCCCCGCAGTGTCTCGCTGTGTCCCCCGCTGTGTCCCACTGTGTCCCGCTTTGTCCCACTGTGTCCTTGCTGTGTCCCCGCAGTGTCCCGCTGTGTCCCACTGTGTCCTCGCTGTGTCCCCTCTGTCCCCGCTGTGTCCCCCCTGTGTCCCCCGCTGTGTCCCGCTGTGTCCTAGCTGTGTGCCCGCTGTGTCCCGCCGTGTATCCCACTGTGTCAAGCTCTGTCCCCTGATGTGTCCCGCTGTGTCCCCCGCTGTGTCCCGCTGTGTACCCGCTGTGTCACCGCTGTGTCCCGCTGTGTCCCGCTGTGTCTCGCTGTGTCCCCCGCTGTGTAACGCTGTGTCCCCCGCTGGATCCCACTGTGTCCTTGGCTCTGTCACGCTGTGTCCCATGCTGTGTCCCACTGTGTCCTCGCTGTGTCCCGCTGTGTGCCCCGCTGTGTAGCGCTGTGTCCCCCGCTGTGTCCCGCTTTGTCCCGCTGTGTCCTCACTGTGTCCCACGCTGTGTCCCCCGCTGTTTCCCCGCTGTGTCTCTGCTGTGTCCCGCTGTGTCCCGCTGTTTCCAGCTGTGTCCTCGCTGTGTCCCCCGGTGTGTCCCCGGCTGTGTCCCCGCTGTGTCTCCGCTGTGTCCCGCTCTGTCCCCCCCTGTGTTCCCCTCTGTGTTCCGTTGTGTTCACCGATGAGTCCCGCTGTGATCCCCGCTGTGTCCCGCTGCGTCCCCGCAGTGTACCCACTGTGTTCCGCTGTGTTCCGCTGTGTCCCGTGGTGTCCTGCTTTGTCCCCCGCTATGTCCCCCGCTGAGTCCCCGCTGTGTCCCCGCTGTGTCCTGCTGGGTCCTCCCTGTGTCCCCCGCATTGTCCCGCTCTGTCCCCCGCTGTGTCTCCCGATTTGTCCCCATTGTGTCCCGCTGTGTCCCGCAGTGTCCCGCTGTGTCCCACTCTGTGTCCCGTTGTGTCCCCAGTTGTGTACACCGCTGTGTCCCGCTGTGTCGTGCAATGTCCCGCTGTGTCCCCCGCTGTGTCCCGCTGTGACCCCGCTGTGTCCCGCTGTGTCCCAGCTGTGTCCCCGATATGTCCCCCGCTGTGTCCCGCTGTGCTCCCCGCTGTGTCCCCGCTGTGTCTCTCGCTGTGTCCCACTGTCCCCGCTGTGTCCCGCTGTGTCCCGCTGTGTTCTCGCTGTGTCCCCGCTGTGTCCCGCTGTGTCCCGCTGTGTAACCGCTGTGTCCCACTGTGTCCCGCTGTGTCACTGCTGTGTCCCCGCTGTGTCGCGTTGTGACCCGCTGTGTCCCCGCTTTGTCCCGCTGTTTCCCCGCTGTGTCCCCAACTGTGTCCCCACCTATGTCCCATTGGATCCCGCTGTGTCTTCGCTGTGTCCCCCGCTGTGTCCCGCTGTGTCCCAACTGTGTCCCCCGCTATGTCCTCGCTGTGTCCTACTCTTTCCCCCGCTGTGTCCCGCTGTGTCCTGCTGTGTCCTCGCTATGTTTCCTGCTGTGTAGCGCTGTGACCCCCGCTGTGACCAGCTGTGTCCGGCTGTGTCCCCGATGTGTCACACAGTGTCCCGATGTGTCCCGCTGTGTCCTGATATGTCCCAACTGTGTCCCCCGCTGTGTCTCGCTGTGTCCCCTGCTGAGTCCCGCTGTGTCCCACGCTGTGTCCCGCTGTGTGCCGCTGTGTCCCGCTGTGTCCCGCTGTGTCCCCGATGTGTCACGCAGTGTCCTGCTGTGTCCCCACTGTGTCCCCGCTGTGTCACGCTGGATACCCCGCTGTGTCCAGCTGAGTCCCCGCTGTGTCCCGCTGTGTCCCCGCTGTGTCCCCGCAGTGTCTCCACTGTGTTCCGCTGTGTCCCGTGGTGTTCTGCTTTGTCCCCCACTATGTGCCCCGCTGAGTCCCCGATCTGTCCCCGCTATGTCCCGCCTGGACCTCCCTGTGTCCCCCGCTGTATCCCACTCTGTCCCCCACTGTGTCTCCCGCTTTGTCGCCACTGTGTCCCGATGTGTTCCGCTGTGTCCCGCTTTGTCCCATTCTGTGTCCTGTTGTGTTCCCAGCTGTGTACACCGCTGAGTTCCGCTGTGTCCCTGCTGTGTCCCGCTGTGTCCCGCTGTGTCCCCCGCTTTGTCCCGCTGTGTCCTACTATGTCCCGCTGTGTCCCCCGCTTTGTCCCGTTGTGACCCCGCTGTCACACGCTCTGTCCCAGCTGTGTCCCCTCTATGTCCCCCGCTGTGTCCCACTGTGCTCCCCGCTGTGTCCCCGCTGTGTCTCTCACTGTGTCCCACTGTGTCCCCGATGTGTCACACAGTATCCCGCTGTGTACCCGCTGTGTCCCCGCTCTGTCACGCTGTATACCCTGCTGTGTCCAGCTGAGTCCCCAGCTGTGTCCCGCTGTGTCCCACGCCGTGTCCCCCTATGTCCCGCTGTGACCCCCACTGTGTCCCGCTGTTTCCCCGCTGTATCCCCCGCTGTCTCCCCGCTGTGTCCCACTGTGTCCCGCTGTGTCCCGCTTTGTCCTCGATGTGTCCCCCTCAGTGTCCTGCTATGTCCCGCTGTGTCCCCGCTGTGTCCCGCTGTGTCCCTGCTGTGTCCCCGCTGTGACCCGCTTTGTCACCCTCTGTGTCCCCCGCTGTGTCCCGCTGTGTCCCATGTGTCCTCGCTCTGTCCCGCTGTGTCCCGATGTGTCCCGCTGTGTCCCGCTGTTTCCTCGCTGTGTCCCCGCTGTGTCCCTCTGAGTATCCCGCTGTGTAAAGCTGTGTCCCACGATGTGTCCCGCTGTGTCCCGATTTGTCCCTGCTGTGTCTCCCGCTGTGTCTCGCTATGTCCCCCGCTGTGTCCTGCTGTGTCCCACGCTGTGTCCTGCTGTGTCCCGCTGTGTTCCCCGCCGTGTACCGATGTGTCCCCGGTGTGTCCTGCTGTGTCCCGCTGTGTCCTCGCTGTGTCCTCCGCTGTGTCCCCCGCTGTGTCTCCGCTGTGTTCCCGATGTGTCCCGATGTGTCCTCGCTGTGTCCCCCGCTGTGTCCCGATGTGTCCCCCGCTGTATCCCGCTGTGTCCCACTGTGTCCCCCGCTCTGTCCCTCTGTGTCCCGCTGTGTTCCGCTGTGTATCCCGCTGTGTCCAGCTGTGTTCCACCTGTGTCGCCCCTGTGTCGTCTGTGTCCTGCTGTGACCCTGCTGTGTCCCCGATGTGTCCCACTATGTCCCGTTTTGTCCCTGCTGTCACCCACTCTGCCCCGCTGTATCCCGCTGTGTCCGCGATGTCCCCCCGCTTGTCCCGCTGTGTCCCGCTGTGACCTGCCCTGTCCCTGTTGTCCCCTGATGTGTCCTGCTGTGTCCCCGCTGTCCCCTGGAGTGTCCCCGCTGTGTCCCGCTGTGTTTCCGCCCAGTCCCCGCTGTGTACCACTGTGTCCCGCTGTGTCCCAAGCTGTTTTCCCTGCTTTGTGCCCTGCTGTGTCCCCGCTGTGTCCCTCTGTGTCCCCGCTGTATCCTGCTGTGTCCCCGCTGTGTCCCCACTGTGTCCTTCTGTGTCCCCGCTGTGTCCCGCTGTGTACTCCGCTGTGTCCCGCTGTGTCCCCCGCTGTGGCCCGCTGTGTCTCGCTGTGTCCCACTGTGTCCCCGCTGTGTCCTCGCTGTGTCCCCAGCTGTGTCACTCTGTGTCCCGGGCTGTCTCCCCTCTGTGTCCCCGATGTTTCCCGCTGTTTCCCGCTGTGTCCTCGCTGTGTCCCCCGCTGTGTCCCGCTGTGTCCCCAACTTTGTTCCCGCTGTTTCCCTGCTGTGTCCCCAACTTTGTTCCCGCTGTTTCCCTGCTGTGTCCCGGTGTGTCCCACTGTTTCCCTTGGTGTCCCGGTTTATCCCCGGCTGTGTCCCCCGCTGAGTCCCCGCTGTGTCGCGGCTGTGTCCCTCTGTGTCGCGCTGTGTCCCCCGCTGTGTCCCGCTGAGTACCCTGCTATGTCCTGCTGTGTCCTTGCTGTGTCCCGCTGTGTCTCGCTGTGTCCTCTCTGTGTAACCGCTTGTCTCGATGTTTATCACGCTGTGCCCAGCTGTGTCCCCGCTGTGTCCCCGCTGTGTCCCCTCTGTGTGCGATGTTTCCCCGCTGTCCCCCGCTGTGTCCCCGCTGTGTCCCGCTGTGTCCCGCTGTGACCTGCTGTCCCCCGCTGTGTCCCACTGTGTCCCCGCTGTCCCATGGAGTGTCCCCGCTGTGTCCCCGCTGTGTCTCGCTGTGTCCTGCTGTGTCCCGCTGTGTCCCCCGCTGTGTCCCCACTGTGTTCCGCAGTGTCACCCTGTGTCCTGCTTTGTCCCCACTATGTCCCCGCTGTGTCCCCACTTTGATCCGCTGTGTCCCCGCTATATCCCCGATGTTTTGTGCTGTGTCCTCACTGTGTCCCCAGCTGTTTCCCGCTGTGTCCTCAGCTGTGTCACGCTGTGTCCCCCGCAGTGTCCCGCTGTGTCCCGCTGTGTCCCGCTGTGTCCCCCGCTCTGTCCCGCTGTGTCCCGCTGTGTCCTGCTGTGTGCTCGCTTTGTCCCCGCTGTGTCCCGCTGTGTATCCAGCTGTGTCCAGCTGTGTTCCCGCTTTGTCGTGGCTGTGTCGTCTGTGTCCATCTGTGTCCCCCGCTGTGTCCCGCTGTGTCCCATTGTGTCCCGCTGTGTCCCCTCTGTCCCCCTTTGTGTCTCCGCTGTGTCCCGCGGTGTCCCCGCTGTCCCTCGCTGTATCCCTGCTGTATCCCGCTGTGTCAAGCTGTGTCCTGCTGTGTACCCTCTGTCCCCCGCTGTGTCCCGCTGTGTCCCGGGCTGTGTCCCCGCTGTGTCCCCGATGTGTCCCGCTGTGTCCCGCTGTGTCCTCGCTGTGTTCCCCGTTGTGTCCCGCTGTTTCCTCACTGTGTCCCCGCTGTATCCCCGCTGTGTCCCGCTGTGTCCCGCTGTGTCCCCACTGTGTCCTGCTGTGTCCTCGCTGTGTCCCCCGTTGGGTCCCTGCTGTGTCCCCAGCTGTGTCCCGCTGTGACCCCGCTGTGTCACGCTGTGTCTCCCGCTGTGTCCCGTTGTTTCCGCTGTGTCCCGCTGTGTCCCCCACTCTGTCCCTCTGTGTCCTGCTGTGTCCCGCTGTGCACTCGCTGTGTCCCCGCTTTGTCCCGCTGTGTATCACGCTGAGTCCAGATGAGTTCCCGCTGTGTCGCCGCTGT